>NC_041368.1:25060370-25102870 GCF_900634415.1 Cottoperca gobio | reverse complement strand
AGTGTAGTAGAGTCGTATAGTAGAGTCGTATAGTAGAGTCGAGTAGTGTAGTAGAGTCGTGTAGTAGAGTCGTGTTGTAGAGTCGTGTAGTAGAGTCGTGTAGTAGAGTAGAGTCGTGGAGTAGAGTCGTGTAGTAGAGTCGTGTAGTAGAGTCGAGTCGTGTAGTAGAGTCGAGTCGTGGAGTAGAGTCGTGTAGTAGAGTCGAGTCGTGTAGTAGAGTCGTGTAGTAGAGTCGTGTAGTAGAGTCGTGTAGTAGTGTCGAGTCGTGTAGTAGAGTCGTGTAGTAGAGTCGTGTTGTAGAGTCGTGTAGTAGAGTCGTGTTGGAGAGTCATGTTGTAGAGTCGTGTTGTAGAGTCGTGTAGTAGAGTCGTGTAGTAGAGTAGTGTAGTCATCAAATCAAATCAAATCAAATTTATTTGTATAGCCCAATATCACAAATTATACATTTGTCTCAGTGTGCTTTACAGACTGTACAGGATACGACACCCTCTGTCCTTAGACTCTCTGTCCTTAGACCCTCGCATCGCACAAGGAAAAACTTCCTAAAAGAAACCCCATAATTAAAGGGGGAAAAATGGAAGAAACCTCAGGGAGAGCAACTGAGGAGGGATCCCTCTCCCAGGACGGACAGACGTGCAATAGAAGTCGTGTGTACAGGATAAACAACATAGTACAAATACAACATTTGACAGAAATTACGTTGTGTTGGAAAAAAAAAGAGAAAGTTTGGATGAATCCAGGAAAATGTCAATAAGGCTTCCCGGTGTCCAGCAGGACCAGGTCAGCAGGCGCTGTCACGATTCATGATCCTGACGTAAACTGTATCAGTGTCAACCTGCCACATGAGAGACAGACACTCCGGGGATGATACCCCGGATGGTGAGTTAGTAACATACATTTACATAAATGCATACAGATAGAGAGGGAGAAGAAGAGAAGGAGGGGAGGAGAGAGGAAGAGAAGGAAGAGAGCAGGGAGGTGTCCCCCGGCAGTCTCAGCATATAGCAGCATAACTAAGGGCTGATCCAGGGCAAACCTGAGCCAGCCCTAACTATAAGCTTTATCAAAAAGGAAAGTCTTTAGCCTATTCTTAAATGTGGAGAGTGTGTCTGCCTCCCGAACACAAACTGGAAGCTGGTTCCACTGGAGAGGAGCTTGATAGCTGAAGGCTCTGGCTCCCATTGTACTCTTAGAGACTCTAGGAACTACAAGTAACCCTGCAGTCTGGGAGTGCAATGCTTTAATTGGTTTATAAGGTACTATGAGATCTTTAAGATATGCTGGAGCCTAACCATTCATTGCTTTCTAAGTCAGGAGAAGGATTTTGAATTCTATTCTGTATTTTACCAGGAGCCAGTGCAGAGCAGCTAATACAGGAGTAATATGATCCCGTTTCCTTGTTCTTGTCAATACACGTGCCGCTGCATTTTGGATCAACTGAAGAGTCTTAAGCGACTTTTTGGGACAACCTGATAACAATGAGTTGCAGTAATCCAGCCTTGAAGTAACAAATGCATGGACGAGTTTTTCTGCATCATTTTGAGACCGGATGTTATTTTTGCAATGTTACGTAGATGAAAGAAGGCAGTCCTTGAGTTTTGTTTTATGTGGGAGTTAAACGACAGATCCTGATCAAAGATGACGCCAAGATTCCTTACAATGGTGCTGGAGGCCAAGTTAATGCCATCCAGAGCTTCTATGTCATTAGAAAATGCGTTTCGGAGGTGTTTAGGGCCAAGTATAATAACTTCAGTTTTGTCTGTTTAACATCAAGAAGTTGCTAGACATCCAAGTTTTTATGTCCTTAAGGCTTGAAGTTTAGCCAATTGATTGGTTTCATCTGGTTTAATTGATAGATATAATTGGGTATCATCCGCATAACAATGAAAGTTTATAGAGTGGTTCCTTATAATATTGCCCAAAGGAAGCATATATAAGGTGAATAGAATCGGTCCAAGTACAGAACCCTGCGGAACTCCAAGACTGACTTTGGCTGTCATGGAGGATTTATCGTTAACAAGTACAAATTGAGATCACTCAGATAAATAGGACTTGAACCAGCTTAGTGCGGTTCCTTTTATGCAAACACAATGTTCTCTGTAGTAGAATGTCCTGATCAACAATGTGGAAAGCAGCACTGAGGTCTAACAAGACAAAAACAGAGACAAGTCCTTTGTCTGATGCCATTAGAAGGTCATTGGTAACTTTCACCAGTTGAGACTTTTGAGCAAATATTTCCTGTAGATATTACATCAGATCTTTTAAAACAAATGTTAGCTCTTTGGTTGTTTTTATAAATAAATAAATCTATTATAAAAAGTCTTACATCTCTTCAGGTTGGTAAACCAGAAACACTATAATAATATACACTATAATTCTGTATTAAATAAAGGTCAATACTTGACTTTGACACCTGCTGAACTACGGACCCAGTTCAAACCTCTTTAATGTAACACTGAGGAGACTTAGAGGTTTAATAAGGACCGAGAGTCAAACAAAAACTAAATCTGTGGGGACATCAAAGGTTTTTGTCTTTGTTTGAATGGTTATGATTGAAGAAGAATATAACAGGTAATGCAGTTTATGTCCTCTGTGCGTCCCCAGGAGGAGGCTCCGTCCCGGCGCTCGGTGACTGAACTTGCAAGCAGATTTAAAGGCTCGGCTCCTCCGCACGATGCCAGTGGGAGTGAAACGGTGAGTACAAAGTCTGTAAACCTGTAAAGGTGGTTTTTACAAACAAAGAAATTGTTTTGGTGTATAATGTTGCAAACATAAACACAGTAAGAGAAATCTAAATGATAAAATAAGAGATTTTTTTTAATAAAAAATGTGTACAAGAAACAAATATACAAAAGAAAACACATACAAATGACAGATTACTGTAAAGAAATGTGTCCAGTGTGTGACTAAATAAAGCTAAACCGACTCATGGACTAAATTAGCATCAGTTACAGCAGCGGTCCCCAACCTTTTTAGCGCCACGGACCGGTTTCATGTAAGACAATATCTTCACGGTCCGGCCTTCAAAGTGTGGGGAGGTAAATATGACGGAATAAAACGATACGGCCGGCATAAAAACAAATATAAAGTGCATAATAAACTGAGCATTAGCTGAATCAGTGGGAGCTGAGCTCGTGTCTCTGGGGATAACTTCTTCACCAGAGGTAAAAGGTTTCTTCTCTTAGCGACAGGTGAGTCACGTGACGCTCTCCGTGCACTCGCATGTGTTGATGTGGTGCCATCAGTCATTCTTTATGTCCTTCTTGTTCATGTTTCTTTCTTTAAAACAACTCTCAGGGCTCGTCTTTTAACGCCGGGTGCAGTTATGAAGGCTTCGTTGCCTCATGTGCGAGCCTGTATATTATGCAGAGCGGCGCATGAGAATCACCTGTACAGGTAAACACGTATTCTAAGTGACTCCTGATGTTGTCTTTAAATGTCTCCTCATTGGGTCTTTCCCTTTTCAAAGCTCTTTAAAGACGTTTGTTTAGCCTCATTGTTGCTTGTGGGCTTAATGTTTGAAGTCAAGTATCACGTGACAGACGAGCGTCTTGACATGTCAAGAGACACAGAAGCACAGACAGATGTATCCGCTGATTTTTCAAAATAAAACCTCTTTCAAAATAAAATATTTTTTTATTAATTCTTTGTGTGCGGCTCGGTACCAAATGACCCACGGACCGGTACGCGGACCGGTGGTTGGCGACCACTGAGTTACAGCTCATCACGCCCAGAAACATCCGACCAGCTTCAGAAGAAAAGGGCGGCTGAACTTCAGCCTTTTATTTCTGTCCAATGTTATTTGAAACTTTGCTTGGTAACATCTGCCTCTTCAGTTAGTGCTGTTGCTGTATCATACTTTATAAAAGATGTATTCCTGCCGTGCTGTTGTTTGTAGTGTCTTGTCTGTTAAATGAACAAGAATGGGGGTGTAGCTCAACCGGTAGCACAGGCGTCCCATATACAAAGGCTTAGTCCTTGCCCACAGCGGCCACTGGTTCGAGTCTGACCTGTGGCGTTTGCTGTATGTCGTTCCCTCTCTCTCCCTTTCACAATCTGCACTTCTCATCATAAAGGCATGAAAAGCCCAAAAATATAACTTTAAAAAAAAGAATGAACTACTGCTGTTGTTCTGCTGTAAGTCGGTCCGGTGTACGAGCTAAAGCTGCATCGACATCGAGCATCACGTTCTTTATTTACACAGCAAATTAAAGGGAAGTAACGTGTGCTAAATGTAGTCAAGTCACATTTTTTTGACTTTATATTATCATATATAGTTGTTAGATGAATAAAAGAACATTTAAAGCAACGGGCCCCTACGTCGCCGCCATCTTGGATCATCACATTAAAACAAGGCGACGTGTAAAAAGTGCGAAAAGTCAAGCGTGACATCTCGTGGTGAAATTTGGTAAACGGTGTTTAATATATAATATTTAATATATCCTGTTTGAATATATTGTAACAGTAAAGTAGTTTAATACAACTAATAATTGTTGTTTGCTTGTTTGTTTACCAGGAGAAAAACGTACATTTGTTACGTTAATTAAGTTACGTACATAATTTAAGTAGTCAACGTAAACAGTCGCCGTTTTAAAGACGTTGTGAATCCAAACAAAACTACTTTGTTATGTTTAGGAAAATGTTGTGGTTTGGGTTAAAATAAGTACATTTGTTACTTAAAGTAAGTTACGTACGTTAAATACTAATAATGTTGTTTGTTTGTTTAGCAGGAGAAGCCGGTCAGGCGACGACCTCCTCGTTCTTTACAGCTCCACAAAACTCACGGAGACGACCAGGAGGTGAGACATTATATATGATATAATATTATTATTATTGTTATTACTATTATATGCACTATAATTACAGGGAAGATGTTGGTAATAACATTTTAAAAGTTCCGTCCAGTGATGATAAAATATGTATAATAAAAACAAAAACTAGAATCTAAAACCTAAAGTCGTGCAGAAGCTGGGGATAAAATACGACACGAAATAATTAATTAATAAAGTAATTTTGAGGTAGACAGTAACAGCGTGGGGGGGCATCGCTCTGTTCTATAATCTATCCCAACGTGAATAGGATGTTCCTTTTAGGGCCCCCCGGGTCATGTTTACGCATTTTAAGCTTTTCACGTGTCAAACGCCTCGTTCTGAATCTCAACTCGTCACATTCGGACGCAGGTTTAAACACGTGGTTAACTTTGTGAATGCAAAGAAAAATACATGGTTAGAAACGAGATAGAAAAGATCGTGGTTTGAGTTAAAATAAAGTAAGTTTGTTAGGTAAAAATTCATATATGTGTGTGTGTAGCCTCCAGGTGTCATCTCTCCTACCAAAGCCAAGAGGAACTCTGCTCTGATCGAGAAGCTGCAGGTGAGTCCGGGAGGTTTCTGATTCTCTGACATCTCGCTGACATCACTGTGACATCACTGTGACATCACGCTGACATCACGCTGACATCACTGTGAGATCACTGTGACATCACTGTGACATCACTGTGACATCACTGTGACATCACGCTGACATCACTGTGACATCACGCTGACATCACGCTGAGATCACTGTGACATCACTGTGACATCACTGTGACATCACGCTGACATCACTGTGACATCACGCTGACATCACGCTGAGATCACTGTGACATCACGCAGACATCACGCAGACATCACGCAGTCTGTCTCTCTCACTGTCTCTCTGCAGGCGAACCTCGCTCTCTCCCCCTCCCCCCTGCTGCCCTCTCCAAAGAGTCCGGGCTTCAGGCTGCGGTCTCCCTTCTTCGCCCCTCCCTCCCCCGGCTCCACCCTGGTCACCACAGTAACCACCTCCTCCACAGCGGGGACCCCCCCCAGCCCTACCCCCGCTACTGCTGCCGCCACCTCTCCATTAACTGAGGAGGAAGGCCCCGCCTCCTTTGAAGCCCCTCCCACGGCGGGGGAGGGGTCCATCCTGTCGAACACCAACATCAAGGTCGGTGCAAAAGTTAAAGGGAGAATTTCTTTGCTGCTCAAACGTACACATGAACCCTAACCCGCTCTCAATGACCTCACCCACCTGTCTCTCCAGGGCCGAGCTCGTCACTCCATCCGGCGCCGCCCACCGTCCCGCCGCCATAGGAAGTCCAGCAGCGGAGACGAGGTCGGCGTCGCCTTCGAGGGAGGGGACGTGTCTCCGAGCCCCCCCGCTGAACCGGAGGACAAAACAACCGCAGCAGCAGGAGTAGAGGAAGCAGAAGGTGAAGCAGACGCTGCAACGTCACCGGAGAAAAACGAATCCCACGAAGAAGAGAAGGTCAGCGTGCAGCCCAGAGGAGGAGAAGAGAAGAAGAAGGGGGCGGTGGGGGGGGGGCAGGGAGACGGGTCATCAGGGAGAAAGAGGGAGGAAAACTCTGCAGAGAAGCAGAAAGACGAGTCGAGTGACGGAGCGACAGACACCGACAGGCAAGAAGAAGAAAAGGTGAATCTTCACTTCGACATCAAAGTCTTGAAACAATTCTTTATATTCTTTATTCTTTTATATCTGTTGATACTTGAAAGCTGCCCCCCCCTCCCTGCTCACATTTTAATTAGCTTCCTCCATATTTACCGGTTTGTGCGGCGGCGTGTTCGGGCCACTGTAGATAATAAATACATCCATCCATCCATCCATCCATCGTCTACCGCTTATCCGGGATCGGGTCGCAGGGGCAGCAGCTCCAGTAAGGAACCCCAATCTTCCCTTCTCCGGGCCACATCCTCCTGCTCCGACTGGGGGATCCTGAGGCGTTCCCAGGCCAGTGAGGAGATATAATCTCTCCACCGAGTCCTGGGTCTTCCCCGGGGTCTCCTCCCAGCTGGACGTGCCTGGAACACCTCCCTAGGGAGGCGCCCAGGTGGCATCCTTACTAGATGCCCGAACCACCTCAACTGGCTCCTTTCAACGTAAAGGAGCAGCGGCTCTACTCCGAGTCTCTCACGGATGGCTGAGCTTCTCACCCGATCTCTAAGGGAGACGCCAGCCACCCGTCTGAGAAAACCCATTTCGGCCGCTTGTACCCGTGATCTCGTTCTTTCGGTCATGACCCAGCCTTCATGACCATAGGTGAGGGTAGGAACGAAGATCGACCGGTAGATTGAGAGCTTTGCCTTCTGGCTCAGCTCTCTTTTCATCACAACGGTACGGTAAAGTGACTGTAATACCGCCCCCGCTGCTCCGATTCTCCGGCCAATCTCTCGCTCCATTGTCCCCTCACTCGCGAACAAGACCCCGAGGTACTTGAACTCCTTCACTTGGGGTAATGGCTCATTCCCTACCCGGAGTAGGCAATCCACCGGTTTCCTGCTGAGAGCCATGGCCTCAGATTTGGAGGTGCTGATCCTCATCCCAACCGCTTCACACTCGGCTGCGAACCGATCCAGTGACTGTTGAAGGTCACAGACCGATGATGCCATAAGGACCACATCATCTGCAAAGAGCAGCGATGAGATCCTCAGGTCACCGAACTGCAACCCCTCTCCTCCACGACTACGCCTCGATATCCTATCCATGAAAATCACGAACAGGATTGGTGATAAAGCGCAGCCCTGGCGGAGGCCAACATTCACGGGAAACGAGTCCGACTTACTGCCGAGTATCCGGACACAACTCTCGCTTTGGGCGTACAGGGATTGGATGGCCCTCAAAAGTGACCCCCTCACCCCATACTTCCGCAGCACCTCCCACAGTATCACCCGAGGGACCCGGTCATACGCCTTCTCCAGATCCACAAAACACATGTAGACCGGATGGGCGTACTCCCAGGCCCCCTCCAGGATCCTTGCGAGAGTGAAGAGTTGGTCCGTTGTTCCACGACCAGGACGGAATCCGCATTGTTCCTCTTCAATCAGAGGTTCGACTACCGGCCGAACCCTCCTTTCCAGTACCTTGGAGTAGACTTTACCAGGGAGGCTGAGAAGTGTGATACCCCTGTAGTAGGCACACACTCTCTGGTCCCCCTTTTTAAATAAGGGAACCACCACCCCGGTCTGCCAACCCCTAGGCACTGTCCCAGACTTCCACGCAATGTTGACGAGGCGTGTCAACCAAGACAGCCCCTCAACACCCAAAGCCATCAGCATTTCTGGACGGATCTCATCAACCCCTGCGGCTTTGCCACTGTGGAGTTGTTTGACTACTTCAGTGACTTCCATCAGGGAAATTGACGATGATCCCCCATCAGCTTCCAGCTCTGCCTCAACCATAGAGGGCGTGTTAGTCGGATTCAGGAGTTCCTCAAAGTGCTCCTTCCACCGGCCGATAACCTTCTCAGTTGAAGTCAGCAGGGTCCCACCCTTGCTGTACACAGCTTGGATGGTTCCTCGCGTCCCCCTCCTGAGGTGCCGGATGGTTTTCCAGAAGCACCTTGGTGCCGATCGAAAGTCCTTCTCCATAGCTTCTCCGAACTTCTCCCACACCCGCTGCTTTGCCTCTGACACGGCAGAAGCTGCCGCCCTTCTAGTCCTTCGATACCCTGCAACTGTTTCCGGAGTCCTCCCGGATAACATAACCCGGAAGGACTCCTTCTTCAGTCGGACGGCTTCCCTGACCACCGGGGTCCACCACGGTGTTCGAGGGTTACCGCCCCTTGAGGCACCTAAGACCTTGAGACCACAGCTCATCACCGCAGCTTCAGCAATAGAGGTTTTGAACATCGCCCACTCAGGTTCAATGCCCCCAACCTCCACAGGGATGGCTGAAAAGCTCCGCCGGAGGTGTGAGTTAAAGATCCCCAGGACAGGGGCTTCCTCCAGACGTTCCCAGTTCACCCGCACTACCCGTTTGGGTTTACCAGGTCTGTCCAGAGTCTTCCCCCACCCCTTGATCCAACTCACCACCAGATGGTGATCAGTCGACAGCTCCGCCCCTCTCTTCACCCGAGTGTCCAAAACATGCGGCCTCAGGTCAGATGATACGATTACGAAATCGATCATTGACCTTTGGCCTAGGGTGCTCTGGTACCACGTGCACTTATGAGCATCCTTATGTTCGAACATGGTGTTTGTTATGGCCATTCCATGGCTAGCACAGAAGTCCAACAACAAACGACCGTTCGGGTTTAGATCAGGGAGGCCCTTCCTCCCAATCACGCCTCTCCAGGTGTCTCCATCGTTTCCCACGTGTGTGTTGAAGTCTCCCAGCAAGAGCCCTACTGGACCCCCCTGCAGGGCTCCATTCAGGGTCTCCAAGAAGGCCGAATACTCAGAACTGCGGTTTGGGGCATAGGCACAAACAACAGTCAGAGTTTTCCCCCCCATAACCCGAAGGCGTAGGGAGGCGACCCTCTCGTCCACCGGGATAAACTTCAACGTAGCGGCGCTCAGCCGGGGGCTAGTGAGTATCCCCACCCCGGCCCGACGCCTCACACCTTGGGCAACTCCGGAGAAGAATAGAGTCCAACCCCTATCCAGGAGTACGGTTCCAGAGCCAAGACTGTGCGTGGAGGTAAGCCCCACCAGATCCAACTGGTAGCGATCCACCTCCCGCACTAGTTCCGGCTCCTTCCCCCACAGAGAGGTGACGTTCCACGTCCCCAGAGCCAGCCTCTGCTGCCCGGGTCTGGTCCGTCGAGGTCCCTGACCATCACTGCCACCCATGTGACAGCGCACCCGACCCCAGCGGTTTTTCCCATGAGTGGTGGGCCCACAGGATGGATGGATGGGAGGCACCACGTAGCTTCTTCGGGCTGTGCCCGACCGGGCTCCGTGGCAAACCCGGCCACCAGGCGCTCGCTGTCGGGCCCTCCCTCTGGGCCTGGCTCCAGACGGGGGCCCCGGGCTTCCTCCGAGCAGGGTCTCTCCTTTCCTTTCCCTTTCTTTCATGAAGTCGTTTTTGAACCATTCTTAGTCTGGCCCCTCACCTGAAACCAATTTGCCTTGGGAGACCCTACCAGGAGCACTAGGCTCCAGACAACACAGCTCTCAGGTTCATAGGGACACACAAACCTCTCCACCACGAGAAGGTGATGGTTCCCAGAGAGATAATAAATACATTTAAATGAAATTAAAACTTTATTAAAACTTATAGGCTCGAATGCGTGCTGAGATGCGTCACAGACGAAGGTTAAAGCGTCTTCTTCCTCCCACAGACGGGTCAGAGTTCAACCCTGGGGGGCCATGAGGGAGATCCTGCAGCAGCGCCTGTCTGGACACCGTGCAGACGGATATGAAACTGTCCCCGCGCTCTCTTTCCATCTCTGATGTGAAGACGTCACCAGTTTGTCTTGAAACTCCCGAAAACGATTGATGTGAATTTGTTTTTCCTAATCCTCGACTTTCACTCTGCAGCGCTGATCTGATGCTTTTTGTACTCATGTTATCTGGATGTCTCCACAGCTGTCACTGCTAACGTGTGATTTCAGTGTCACAATAAGACGCAGCTGAAGCCTTATATTTGTTTTAAAACTGCACAAACACACAGCAGGTACAGCTTCTGTAGTGAAGCCTTTGAGTTTAAGTTGCATATTTCTGCTACGTTAATGTTTATCTGCTCTTTCATTTCTGTTTTCTTTTCTGCTAAATGACCTGTAATGACCTGTAATGTGATGTGATGTAATGTAATTTAGTAAAGAAATGTTACTTGAGACAAAACGACACATTTATCCTGTATTTTGTAGTATTTTAAAGTAAAAAAAGACCCACAATGTTCATTTATATTTCTTTTCTGTGATGTGAACTCTACATAATAAATGAGACAAAAGCTGAGTTAGTGTTGAAACTGAACTACTTACAGCTCGACGATGACGAGAGGATTTTCCAGTCGGTGAGTCTTAATCCACGAGAACTCTTCTTACCTGGAAACACAGAGAGGAGGAAACCCGGCTCGCCGTGATTAAATCTTATTCTGGATAATCTGTTGGATCCTCTGATACACAACCAGCCTCACGACGGAAACAAAACACAACAAGGTGAAACTGAAGATTCATGAATACTGCAGAAACATTTTTATGTTGCATAATTACTGAAGAGAACACACTACAAGTGCTGTTAGTAACAAAGTGCATCTCCTGCATGTAGTTAGTGTAGCGTGTATAACATGAGCTGTGAGTGACATGTGAACAAAGCCCTCTGCACAAAGCTTCAGAATATAGAGAGGAATGAAAGTGGAAAGTTTGGTGTATGTAAGTGCTACTGAAGTGGAGATTTCTGCTGAAGAGTGTGAGAAAAAGCTCCTTTAGAGAAAAGCTCCTTTAAAGATATGTATTGTAACATTCATACATGTTGTACACACTACAGGTGAACAGAGTCATACATGTTGTACACACTACAGGTGAACAGAGTCATACATGTTGTACACACTACAGGTGAACAGGGTCATACATGTTGTACACACTACAGGTGAACAGGGTCAAACATGTTGTACACACTACAGGTGAACAGGGTCATACATGTTGTACACACTACAGGTGAACAGAGTCATACATGTTGTACACACTACAGGTGAACAGAGTCATACATGTTGTACACACTACAGGTGAACAGAGTCATACATGTTGTACACACTACAGGTGAACAGAGTCATACATGCTGTACACACTACAGGTGAACAGGGTCATACATGTTGTACACACTACAGGTGAACAGAGTCATACATGTTGTACACACTACAGGTGAACAGGGTCATACATGTTGTACACACTACAGGTGAACAGAGTCATACATGTTGTACACACTGCAGGTGAACAGGGTCATACATGTTGTACACACTACAGGTGAACAGAGTCATACATGTTGTACACACTACAGGTGAACAGGGTCATACATGTTGTACACACTACAGGTGAACAGGGTCATACATGTTGTACACACTACAGGTGAACAGAGTCATACATGTTGTACACACTACAGGTGAACAGAGTCATACATGTTGTACACACTATAGGTGAACAGGGTCATACATGTTGTACACACTACAGGTGAACAGGGTCAAACATGTAACTAACAGATATCATGAAGCTTCCCCACTTCATGACTCACATCAACACAAGTTTATATTACAAGTGTTTAATATGTACATGAGGCATTATGTAATGTAGCTGTGGAGAGTTTACATCTACAGACCCTTATACAGTGTAGTATTAGTACGTTTACAGTGTAGTATTAGTACTTTTACAATGTAGTATTAGTACTTATACAGTGTAGTATTAGTACTTTTACAGTGTAGTATTAGTACTTATACAGTGTAGTATTAGTACTTATACAGTGTAGTATTAGTACTTTTACAGTGTAGTATTAGTACTTATACAGTGTAGTATTAGTACTTATACAGTGTAGTATTAGTACTTTTACAGTGTAGTATTAGTACTTATACAGTGTAGTATTAGTACTAATACAGCGTCGTATTAGTACTTATACAGTGTATTATTAGTACTTTTAGAGTGTAGTATTAGTACTTATACAGTGTAGTATTAGTACTTATACAGTGTAGTATTAGTACTTTTACAGTGTAGTATTAGTACTTATACAGCGTAGTATTAGTACTTTTACAGTGTAGTATTAGTACTTATACAGTGTAGTATTAGTACTTATACAGTGTAGTATTAGTACTTATACAGTGTAGTATTAGTACTTATACAGCGTAGTATTAGTACTTTTACAGTGTAGTATTAGTACTTATACAGTGCAGTATTAGTACTTTTACAGCGTAGTATTAGTACTTATACAGCGTCGTATTAGTACTTGTACAGCGTAGTATTAGTACTTTTACAGTGTAGTATTAGTACTTATACAGTGTAGTATTAGTACTTATACAGCGTAGTATTAGTACTTTTACAGTGTAATATTAGTACTTGTATTAGTACTTTTACAGTGTAGTATTAGTACTTTTACAGTGCAGTATTAGTACTTATACAGCGTAGTATTAGTACTTTTACAGTGTAGTATTAGTACTTATACAGTGCAGTATTAGTACTTATACAGCGTAGTATTAGTACTTTTACAGTGTAGTATTGGCTGTGATTGACTGTGACTGGCTGTAACTGGCTGTGATTGGATATGACTGGCTGTGACTGGCTGTGATTGGCTGTGACTGGCTGTAACTGGCTGTGATTGGCTATGACTCAATGTGATTGACTGTGACTGGCTGTAACTGGCTGTGATTGGCTGTGACTGGATGTGATTGACTGTGACTGGCTGTGACTGGCTGTAACTGGCTGTGATTGGCTGTGACTGGATGTGATTGACTGTGACTGGCTGTGACTGGCTGTAACTAGCTGTGATTGGCTGTGACTGGATGTGATTGACTGACTGGCTGTGACTGGCTGTGACTGGCTGTAACTGGCTGTGATTGGCTATGACTGGATGTGATTGGCTGTGATTGGCTGTGACTGGCTGTGATTGGCTGTGATTGGCTGTGACTGGATGTGATTGGATGTGACTGGATGTGACTGGATGTGATTGGCTGTGATTGGATGTGACTGGCTGTGATTGGCTGTGATTGGCTGTGACTGGATGTGATTGGATGTGACTGGATGTGACTGGCTGTGACTGGCTGTGACTGGCTGTAACTGGCTGTGATTGGCTATGACTGGATGTGATTGGCTGTGATTGGCTGTGACTGGCTGTGATTGGCTGTGATTGGCTGTGACTGGATGTGATTGGATGTGACTGGATGTGACTGGCTGTGATTGGATGTGACTGGATGTGACTGGATGTGATTGGCTGTGACTGGTTGTGACTCGGGACACGAACGTAGAAGGTAATTGTGAGTCTTGGTGGGCTGATCACACCTGTCATTAGTCGCTTTGCGTCTCTCGTTTGTTATTTATGTTTTTGTAGATGTTTTGAGTGTCTTTACAGTCTCTGTGGTGATATATAGACACATACAGAATGTTTTATCAGGTAAAGTCATTTTAACATCTGTACCTATTCAAGATCATATTCTAATCTTTGAATCATTTTCATTTTGTGTAACAAGACAAAAAAGAACTGATATTTGAAATGTTATAAAAAGTAAAGTAAACAGTCTAAAGACCAGACAGATTCCCAGTGTTCGTCTTAAGTTGTTTTTATGGGTTTAAATGGTTTAACTGGATCTCTGGCAGCTCTGAGCCAATTAGAGAAAGTATCAATACAGCAAGAAGAAATCTTTATGTCGGGTTGTCTTCACGTCTGCCAAGCTTTAGTTTGAACCTTTGTCTCCCGAGTGTTCACCTTATTTTAAATTAATTCCTTTCCTCGGATTTTTCACCATAAAAAAAGTACAAATATTCTAAATATTACATACATAATTGTACTTAGTTAGTTTCCAACATTGTTTGATCAGACAGAAAATTACCTTCCTAATACAATACAATGACTGCAATGCTAATTAGGAAACGTGTTTTCTCCCGGATTACATTTGTTTTGTTAACTATGTTTATTAATTTTCACATTTAAAACAGCACATTTTGTAAACAAAAGTAGAGGAAAACAACATTAAGTATCACGCTGACATCACCGTAAATTCACAACGTTAACGTTAAAACCGTTTACGTCGACTACTTAATTCACGTAAACATAATTTAGTTTAGTTGGAATTACAACGTAAACTACGTTTAAAACTGCAACCGTAATCCACGATAAAATACATTTCGAAACGTAATTGAGAATGCAGTTACATTGTTCATCTGTTTAGTCTTTTTGTATCTCTTTGTAGTCACTTTGTGTCTCTTTGTGGTCATTTTGTGTCTCTTTGTAGTCACTTTGTGTCTCTTTGTAGTCACTTTGTGTCTCTTTGTAGTCACTTTGTGTCTCTTTGTAGTCACTTTTGTTTCTCTTTGTAGTCATTTTGTGTCTCTTTGTAGTCACTTTGTTTCTCTTTGTGGTCACTTTGTGTCTCTTTGTGGTCATTTTATGTCTCTTTGTGGTCATTTTATGTCTCTTTGTGGTCATGTTGTGTCTCTTTGTAGTCATTTTGTGTCTCTTTATGGTCATTTTGTGTCTCTTTGTGGTCATTTTATGTCTCTTTGTGGTCATTTTGTGTCTCTTTGTGGTCATTTTGTGTCTCTTTATGGTCATTTTGTTTCTCTTTGTGGTCATTTTATGTCTCTTTGTGGTCATTTTATGTCTCTTTGTGGTCATTTTGTGTCTCTTTGTAGTCATTTTATTTCTCTTTGTAGTCATTTTGTGTCTCTTTGTAGTCATTTTGTAGTCATTTTGTGTCTCTTTGTGGTCATTTTGTGTCTCTTTGTGGTCATTTTGTGTCTCTTTGTAGTCACTTTGTGTCTCTTTTTATGGTCATTTTGTGTCTCTTTTTAGTCACTTTGTGTCTCTTTGTGGTCATTTTGTGTCTCTTTGTGGTCACTTTGTGTCTCTTTGTAGTGGTTTTGTGTCTCTTTGTAGTCATTTTGTTTCTCTTTGTAGTCATTTTGTTTCTCTTTGTGGTCATTTTATGTCTCTTTGTGGTCATTTTATGTCTCTTTGTGGTCATGTTGTGTCTCTTTGTAGTCATTTTGTGTCTGATTTTGTTGTATGGGAATGTCATTTTTGTTTTGACGCATCAGTTGTAATTGAAAAGCACCCCCCTGCTGTTAAAGTATCCACACCTGACCTGACCTGACCTGTGAGTCTTTTCCCCTCCGTCTGAACCAGGCAGGTAAAGCCTATTGGCTCAGCCTCTGTCAGCACAACCCTGCGGGCTGGGCGGCCTGATCCCATTAGGGAGTTATTTTAGGAGCTTCTTTGATTTCTCTCTCCAGGACCTAAGAGGGTTACAGAGTCCTGAGGTTTGCTCTCCGCCTGCAGAGTCACTCCAGCCTCCTGCTGTCGCCGACCCCACGGATTTATAACTTTTTGACTCTTTTTGTTGAGTCCATCAAGCTCTTGTTGTTCTTCAGACATCCATCCACTGAGGAATTTCTAAAACCCCTTCAGGGTCATTTTCTTTCTGCAAGGGTTTTCCTCCCGTTGGACCGGACCAATGGGGAACCACGGCTCGAACCTGGACGACATCCTGGCGGAGGACATGCACCACTGGTACAACAAGTTCATGCGGGAGTCTCCATCGGGCCTCATCACGCTGTTCGAGCTTAAGGCCATCCTGGCCCTGAAGGGCATGTCGGAGAAGGCCCACAGCTACGTGGACCAGGTCTTCTTCACCTTCGACATGGACGGGGTGCGTTCACACCGACACACTCACACAGCGAGGGTTTTCAAATTAAACGCTAAATACGTCTCGTCAGGTTAGAGTCGCATATTAAAGTCCTGTGTCTTCTTCACCTTCGATATGGACCGACACACTTACAAAGAGAGGATTTTCAAAGTAAAGCTTCTGAATTAAATATGTCGAGTTCTTGTCAATTAAGAGAGATTTCAGTTTTAGCAGGGTTAGTCTTTGGCCACCAAGTTTGTGGACCAGTGGAAATGAAGCAAGTTGGATTATTAGATCGAGTTAAAGTGAAACTGAAACATATGTTTGATATAATTCACAAAAATATGAACTGTCAAATTGACATCATTGGAAGCCAACATAAGAACATTCAAAGTAAAATAGCATGAAGCTAATTGTTCTAACCTTGGAGAACGTCATGGAACAACTGGCCTTAATACTTTTGGTCTGTGTGTCATGATACTGTTTTGAGTTGTTGTACTTTTAATAAATATATATATCACCTGTCGAAATAAAGGTTTGATAAAATAAAAAATATCCATACTGCGAGCCTTTGCAAACCATTTGGACAGCGAACAGTAATCGTCGCCAGCTATCTACCGATATGTCGGAGCTACTAAAACCGAGTCTACGCAAACTGCTAACGTGATCCAAAAAGGCAAAAAAATATTTAGGAATGGATGCAGGAGTTTATAATTTTAATTCTGGAACTGTCTTTGTATCACTCCATAAATCACTGAATCCTGTCAACACACAGAACTCTGTGCATCTCCTGCATGTAGTGAGTGTAGCGTGTATAACATGAGCTGTGAGTGACATGTGAACAAAGCCCTCTGCACAAAGCTTCAGAATATAGAGAGGAATGAAAGTGGAGAGTTTGGTGTATGTAAGTGCTACTGAAGTGGAGACTTCTGCTGAAGAGTGTGAGAAAAAGCTCCTTTAGAGAAAAGCTCCTTTAAAGATATGTATTGTAACATTCATACATGTTGTACACACTACAGGTGAACAGAGTCATACATGTTGTACACACTACAGGTGAACAGGGTCATACATGTTGTACACACTACAGGTGAACAGAGTCATACATGTTGTACACACTACAGGTGAACAGAGTCATACATGTTGTACACACTACAGGTGAACAGGGTCATACATGTTGTACACACTACAGGTGAACAGAGTCATACATGTTGTACACACTACAGGTGAACAGGGTCAAACATATAACTAACAGATATCAGCATGAAGCTTATCTAATCTATATCTAAGTAATATAATGCAGTACTAAATAAAAGGTTATACATATACACATTGTACAGTTTTGAGCTTTGTTTTCTCTAAACACGAGAGACTAATAATAAAATATATTATGTATGTTTATATTTTCTGCGGTGGATCAGCCCAGTCTGTGAAATAAAACCCGATTTAACAGTTTTCAAAATGTTAGCCGCTTGAAAAATTGGAAATAAGTTGCTGTTAGTATTATTACTAAGTGCTGTTTCAGGAGTTATCCTAGGAATTAAATTATGTTCACTTGTAAGTTATTTCAGATTTTATACAGAAAGTAGTGTGAGGTCAGTCGCTACATTTTTAATACTTAAACTCGACTACAATATTTCCCAAATCCTTACCAGGCGGGTTTTGCAATGTGGAGAATAATATTTTATATCCTTGAATTTATTAATGCAAAAGTATAGAAGCTCACTCTATCGAGTATTGTTTCGTGTGGAGGAATATTAGAAAACCGTTATGACTTTGTCTGAATTAATTTAGTCTGTCATTACATAAGAAGTATTTAAGGAAAGTAAAATGAGGATGTTAAAAGTAAACATTTTGCAGATATACTTTAGATTAGGGGGGGAACCTTATTCCTATCAAGGGCCATTTTATTTTTTACAACATCCTTCGAGGACCGTACTAATTATTGAACTCATAACATTTTTAAGACACATAACCTCTGCAAATGTTTTTAACACAATAATGAAATAGAATAAAACATAATATAAGTACCAAGTGATATAAATAAAGTGAGTATTGCACATGGCAGTGATAACTGCACAGCAGTGGTGGAACAGTGTGTTCTTGGTGTGGGGGTCTACCTCTCTATCTGTCCATGTTTGTATGTTCCGCTCTGCAGAGAGCTGCTTGTTGGGCCAAACTCCACCGAAGAGCATTAACTTTATCCAAACACTCGTCCTTTCAGCTTCAACTTTGGCATGTTTCATGAGGCAAGCGCGTCCGTACAAACTAGACACACTGGCTTCCACAGAGAAATCCACCTTTCTCTGTTTTACACTCGCCACGCTGAGTTCGCTGATGTCAATGACCGTTTCGTTTAATACTGAAGTTTTTTGACATGACGTGACCATGTGAAGACACGTTCCACTCGTGTTGTGTTCAAAGACCCTGACCTTGGCTAGGAAAAACAGTCAATCGCCCATCTATTGTTTTTATATATTTAGTTTTAATGGATTCTTTTGCGTGTGTTTATGAATGACCTCGAGGGCCGGGTCAAATGGTCTCGCAGACCATATACGGCCCGGAGGCCAGAGGTTCCCCACCTCTGCTTTAGATATTCAGAGATGGATATTTGGTTCCAGAGGTTACTTGTTTGTATACAGAAATATAAATATACTAATTTTTGAGAATTTTAGCTTTAGACCTTAGGAGGACATTTTTGTGGGTCCCCACTTTATTACAAAGACCTGTTTAAGAGTTCAGTTTTTAGTTTTTTTAATGTTCAGGTTATAATTAGGTTTGGGTTAGAACGAAGGGTTAGGGTTGGGGTTAGGAGTTTAATTGTGATTTTAAAGGTTCGGAAACCTATGTTGTCCTTGAGGGTCCTCACAAGTATAGAAAGACAAACGTGTGTGTATATAAATTAATAACAAATTACGATAAAACTGGTTTGTGTTCCATAATTGGAAATAAATGAAGAAATAAAGAAATAACAAAGAAATAAATGTACACAATGTAAATGTCAACTGTAGATCATTGTAAATAAAAATACAGATTTAATTATTTAAAATGTTAATATTAAGTAAAACCAGACTTTTGGTTTTGGTGTCTAACCTTCAAAATAAATCAGAAAGACTATATTTAGTATGATTAAAAAACACTAAATCTTTTCTGATTTATCTAAAGACAAACGTTATATAACAACTTTAAAGCTTTTAGATCTCATGAAAAATCACTTTTATCGTCAAAGTCAGGATTTTTGAGAACATTGTTTGTTATTTAAATCTCTTCTATATGAAATATTTTGAGTCTAATAATAAATCTAAAAGTAAATATACAAGTCTAAACTTATATGTAAACTTGAACAGTTTTTGATTGTTGTAATATTCTTATTGTTCATAATAATCCACTGCAACTCACCAGGAAGACACTCAGGGGACTTTTATACTAAAGAGACTCTTATTTTGAAAGGTATCCACTAGATTTACTTTACTCGTCAGATTAATTTCAGATAATCTGTTGAATATATTTTTACACAAAACAAGGACTGTTTTAATAAACTGTTGTTTTAATAAACTGTTGTTTTGGACTTTAAAGATGTAATCCCAGACCATAATAATTATCTGTTGTGTAGTCAGTAATCTGAATCCAGGAAGCACAATATTTAAAAAAAAACTTTACTTTTGGATTACTTTGATACCAAATATGCAAATGAAGACAAATAATAAGTGATGAATAAATGAGTTCCATATAATTTAAATTAAATTAACTGGTTCGCTCAGTAAATATCATTAAAAGCGTCTTTGATGAAGAAGAAACTGAGAAGTGACGTCTGCAATATTCTGCTTTATCTTAAAAATTAATTTTTACAATCCTGCAAATACCCAGTGGGGGGGGGGGGGGATATTCAGATCCTATTAAGTAAAAGTACAAACACAATAATGTCAAAATGCTCCTTTAAAGTAAAAGTCCTGCATTCAGTAGTAATATCAGCAAAATGTTCACAAAGTATGAAACGTAAAAGTATTCATTCTGCAGAAAAATGGCCTCAATTTGTGATTTATTATATATGTAAATGACATTATTAGGTAATATTGTTGCATTAAGTAGCATTTTACATTAGACAAACATTATATTCAATATATATTTTGTGATATATTTGATGTTCCAGCTCTCTGGACCTCGAACGTTTGCTGCTTTAAGCTTAATGATTAAAATCTTTGAGTTTTAAAGTCTGAATCTGAGAGTAACTGAAGTCAGTAAACGTGTCGCAGAAAAAAACGTTATTGAGATGAAGTGCAGTTGAAGTATAAAGTAGCAGGAAATGGAAATACTCAAAGTACAAGTATCTCAAAATAAACTCAAGTATAGTACTTGAGTAAATGTACTTAGTTACTTTCCACCACTGCAAATAACTCACGTTGAGCTTTTTATTCTTCAACGTGCTGAAATCTGTTTGTTTTGTCCCAGAGCTGATTTTACTGAACGTAAGGTTTCTGGAAGTTCCCCCCCGAGGAGACTCAATTATCTTCGTCTTTATTAACAAGGAGCATAAAATGCTCTGAAGCGTGGAAGACGGTTCAGATCCCGTCGCGTGGGACTCCTGCAGCGAAAGGAAAGTCAGATTTAAGATGTTTTTAATAAAACTCAGAAAAGATCAAATTTCATCCAGAAAACAAATTATTTTGAGATTTAAAAATGTCATAAGTGTCATAAAGTCATAAAATCCTACTTCCCACGTGCATTTAAAAACTTTTGAAAGATTTATTTATTTTACACATATTTAAAAACCAAGTAAGGGTTTATTTTTAGATTAATTCATTTGAAAGTTTTAAATATAATCTAGTTAAAAAACTATAAATGTGATAATTTATACACTTTGTCCCAATTCTTTACACTAAACTAACGTTTCTGGCAGTTTCTCCACCTCAGCAGATTAAATCATTTGTCTTTATTAAACAAAAAACAAATTATAATTAATATATATAAGATATATATAATATAATTATAACTTTAATCTCAAAAAGAGAAAAGATGATTTAGCGTTCTCTGAAAACTTCCTTATGAAGAACAAAAACAATATTAGTAAACAATCTTGACAATATTTATATAGATTGGATCATTTAACTGCTGCAGAAATGTGAAACGACAGAAGTGCTTTAAAATCAGGACTTTACAAATAATCTGCAAAGTGTTTGAAATAAAAGTAAAAAGTAAAAAGTGAGAGTGAAGTCCGCTGTGGGAATCAGGACAAAGATGGCTGCCACAGAACTTTCATTGGCTCTCTGTCTGATTGGCTTACAGTGTGCAGCTGCAGGACATTATCCCGCGCTGTTTATGGCGAGCTAAGTGGATTCAGTGTGTGTGGCGCTGAAGT
Organism: Cottoperca gobio; assembly: GCF_900634415.1. NCBI lineage: Eukaryota > Metazoa > Chordata > Actinopteri > Perciformes > Bovichtidae > Cottoperca > Cottoperca gobio. Next base: position 25,081,434 of record NC_041368.1, on the reverse strand, counting down.
TCAAAGAGGATGTTCTGAGAAAGCTGCTCCTCAGACGTCAGGAGATCACGTTAAGATTAAGCTGCAACTTCCAAGAAGTCAGATTGTATAGAAGTCTATGAGAAAATGTTCCCACTCCTCTGTAACATCCAGCAGGAGGAGACTCCTCTGTAACATCCAGCAGGAGACTCCTCTGTAACATCCAGCAGGAGGAGACTCTTCTGTAACATCCAGCAGGAGACTCCTCTGTAACATCCAGCAGGAGGAGACTCTTCTGTAACATCCAGCAGGAGGAGACTCTTCTGTAACATCCAGCAGGAGACTCTTCTGTAACATCCAGCAGGAGACTCCTCTGTAACATCCAGCAGGAGGAGACTCTTCTGTAACGTCCAGCAGGAGGAGACTCCTCTGTAACATCCAGCAGGAGACTCCTCTGTAACATCCAGCAGGAGGAGACTCCTCTGTAACATCCAGCAGGAGACTCCTCTGTAACATCCAGCAGCAGGAGACTCCTCTGTAACATCCAGCAGGAGGAGACTCCTCTGTAACATCCAGCAGGAGACTCCTCTGTAACATCCAGCAGCAGGAGACTCCTCTGTAACATCCAGCAGCAGGAGACTCCTCTGTAACATCCAGCAGGAGGAGACTCCTCTGTAACATCCAGCAGGAGGAGACTCCTCTGTAACATCCAGCAGGAGACTCCTCTGTAACATCCAGCTGCAGGAGACTCTTCTGTAACATCCAGCAGGAGGAAACTCCTCTGTAACATCCAGCAGGAGGAGACTCCTCTCTAACATCCAGCAGGAGGAGACTCCTCTGTAACATCCAGCAGGAGGAGACTCCTCTGTAACCTCCAGGAGGAGACTCCTCTGTAACATCCAGCAGGAGGAGACTCCTCTGTAACATACAGCAGGAGACTCCTCTGTAACATCCAGCAGGAGGAGACTCCTCTGTAATATCCAGGAGGAGACTCCTCTGTAACATCCAGCAGGAGGAGACTCCTCTGTAACATCCAGCAGGAGGAGACTCCTCTGTAACATACAGCAGGAGACTCCTCTGTAACATCCAGCAGGAGGAGACTCCTCTGTAACATACAGCAGGAGACTCCTCTGTAACATACAGCAGGAGACTCCTCTGTAACATCCAGCAGGAGGAGACTCCTCTGTAATATCCAGCAGGAGACTCCTCTGTAACATCCAGCAGGAGACTCCTCTGTAACATCCAGCAGGAGACTCCTCTGTAACATCCAGCAGGAGGAGACTCCTCTGTAACATCCAGCTGCAGGAGACTCCTCTGTAACATCCAGCAGGAGGAGACTCCTCTGTAACATCCAGCTGCAGGAGACTCCTCTGTAACATCCAGCAGGAGACTCCTCTGTAACATCCAGCAGGAGGAGACTCCTCTGTAACATCCAGCTGCAGGAGACTCCTCTGTAACATCCAGCTGCAGGAGACTCCTCTGTAACATCCAGCAGGTGGAGACTCCTCTGTAACATCCAGGAGGAGACTCCTCTGTAACATCCAGCAGGAGGAGACTCCTCTGTAACATCCAGCAGGAGGAGACTCCTCTGTAACCTCCAGCAGGAGACTCCTCTGTAACATCCAGCAGGAGGAGACTCCTCTGTAACATCCAGCAGGAGGAGACTCCTCTGTAACATCCAGCAGCAGGAGACTCCTCTGTAACATCCAGCAGGAGGAGACTCCTCTGTAACATCCAGCAGGAGACTCCTCTGTAACATCCAGCAGGAGGAGACTCCTCTGTAACATCCAGCAGGAGACTCCTCTGTAACATCCAGCAGGAGACTCCTCTGTAACATCCAGCAGGAGGAGACTCCTCTGTAACATCCAGCAGCAGGAGACTCCTCTGTAACATCCAGCAGGAGACTCCTCTGTAACATCCAGCAGGAGACTCCTCTGTAACATCCAGCAGGAGGAGACTCCTCTGTAACATCCAGCAGGAGACTCCTCTGTAACATCCAGCAGCAGGAGACTCCTCTGTAACATCCAGCAGGAGGAGACTCCTCTGTAACATCCAGCAGGAGGAGACTCCTCTGTAACATCCAGCAGCAGGAGACTCCTCTGTAACATCCAGCAGGAAGAGACTCCTCTGTAACATCCAGCAGCAGGAGACTCCTCTGTAACATCCAGCAGGAAGAGACTCCTCTGTAACATCCAGCAGCAGGAGACTCCTCTGTAACATCCAGCAGGAGGAGACTCCTCTGTAACATCCAGCAGGAGGAGACTCCTCTGTAACATCCAGCAGCAGGAGACTCCTCTGTAACATCCAGCAGGAGGAGACTCCTCTGTAACATCCAGCAGGAGGAGACTCCTCTGTAACATCCAGCAGGAGGAGACTCCTCTGTAACATCCAGCAGGAGACTCCTCTGTAACATCCAGCAGGAGGAGACTCCTCTGTAACATCCAGCAGGAGACTCCTCTGTAACATCCAGCAGGAGACTCCTCTGTAACATCCAGCAGGAGGAGACTCCTCTGTAACATCCAGCAGGAGACTCCTCTGTAACATCCAGCAGGAGGAGACTCCTCTGTAACATCCAGCAGCAGGAGACTCCTCTGTAACATCCAGCAGGAGGAGACTCCTCTGTAACATCCAGCAGGAGACTCCTCTGTAACATCCAGCAGCAGGAGACTCCTCTGTAACATCCAGCAGGAGACTCCTCTGTAACATCCAGCAGGAGGAGACTCCTCTGTAACATCCAGCAGGAGGAGACTCCTCTGTAACATCCAGCAGGAGACTCCTCTGTAACATCCAGCAGGAGGAGACTCCTCTGTAACATCCAGCAGGAGGAGACTCCTCTGTAACATCCAGCAGGAGGAGACTCCTCTGGTTGTATAGAAGTCTATGAGAAAATGTTTCTTCTTCTCTCTTGATTTATTTCCTCAGTAACATTTTCCTGATGAGTTTATGTCTCAATATGTTTCAAGTCTTCTTCAACATGAAGTTAAAAGAAGACGAAAAAGCAGCGAATGCTTTAGGGCGGGGCTACATTTTGATTGACAGGTTGCTTCCACGGTATAAGGGTTTCGATCCTGTGCCGCTGCACTAAGGACTCAGCTTTAGTACTCGCCTGCTCTAACAGGTCAGCTATCAGGCGCCTGCACATGATGTTCATTTAGTAACTTATGGAAACATTTAGGGCGGGGCTACCTGTGATTGACATGTCGTCTTTCACACTTTGTGTTTTCACTTCATCAAAGTTTTAACATTTTGCTCAAACATCATCACTTCTGGATCCAGAACAACAAGATGGCGACGGATACAATGAATTAAATTCATATGTGTAAAAGTTGTACAATATAAAAATACTTTGAATGTGACAGTCTTCAGATTTAAGGCTTTAATGTCGCTCTCCTCCTGCAGGACGGCTACATCGACTTTGTGGAATACATCGCAGCCATCAGTCTGATGCTGAAGGGAGAAATCAACCAGAAGCTCAAGTGGTACTTCAAACTGTTCGACCAGGACGGGAACGGAAAGATCGACAAAGAGGAGCTGGAGACCATCTTCTCGGTAACGACCACAAGCTAAGAGCTTTGGTACCAGCGAGGCAGAGAGTCCACAAATCCACTTTATCAGAGAAAAGACCGACATTTAAAAAAAAAAAACTCTTTAAAAATTATTTAATGAAATATTCTGATTTTATTCCAACTTTTCTCTCTAAACATAATGGGATTTAGTTTCAGTTCTAGATTCTGATATCAGATTAGTGTCGCATTTTATGACTTCCTCCATTTTTACACAAAAGTCAAATGTCAAAGTCAAATGTTCCTTCTCTGATAAAAAGCAGCAGGAGGCGAGAAAACTCAGAGATCCACTCTGCATTGAAATAATCCACAGTGTGTCCTCATGGATAAGGTACTGGGACACAGCATCCCCCCCCCCCAACCCCCTCCTGTGTGTCCTTAAATCTCAGATCTTCAGCATCTGTCGAAACACACGAGGGACCTGTGATCAACACCTAAAACGACCTACAAACTGAAGACACTGAATCAGCAGAGCCGGCTGGATTAGCTCTGAAATTAGTCGCGTGTTAATCTGCAGGATGAGCTCAATCAGCCGACAGGAAGCTGCAGGAAGCTGAGCGAGTCCCAGTCTGCACGTCAAACCAGGGAGACGGATTTACACAGAATATAAAACACAAGAGAAAACGGAACATTTGTACATTTCTAGTTGTTTTATATGAGAATCTTAAAGTGAAGTGTCTCTGAGTATTATGAAAAGGGCTCAACAAATAAAATATATTAATATTATTATATTAAAGTACTAAGGATAATCAGGCCATCAACTAATGTTAAAAAAAGAAAAAGGTAATTTAAAAGGTGATATTTAAAATCCTGAAATGGAAAATAAAAAAGCTTAAATATATTTCTTATTGGAAAATGAAAACAATATTAATTCATTATTATTTATTTATTATTTTACCTTTTTATACTTTTATAGATTTTATTATTTTTAATTTGTTATTTATAAAATAAAAATGCATTTTAATTAATTAGTATTTATTTATTATTATTTTATTATTTATAAATATTATTCTATTATTTACAAATATTTTATTATTTTATTTTGAGTGTTCTACTTGTGTCTTTTATGGAAATATATATATATATATGTACAAGAAGCATGGCAATCCCATAATGTTGTGTCATCATTGAAAATAACGCTTCACATTAAAAACATTTGAAACAGGAAAAATTAAATAACATATTTGCTTTTGTACCTTTTAAAAAACAATCCTTAAATAACCAACGTTCTGTCATCTTCATCATTCAGAAATAACTTTTAAAAAATCTGCAGATTCTGAGCTTTTAAATGTGTTTTTAATATTTACAGGAAGTAGAAACACGGCCCTGTTTTGTGTGTCGCCCCCTGCAGGCCATCCAGGACATCACGCGGAACAGAGACACCAACCCCGAGGACATCGTGTCGCTCATATTCGAGAGGATCGATGTGAAGGGAGAAGGTAAAGTTGCTATTAACACTCATCCACACAAAAACGTTAAAACCTTTTTCAAATCAGTTTAAGGCAAAACAAGCCAAATAACTAGTATAACCTCCAGTAACGACACGCTCACGATTCCATACGATGCACGGTGTTGGGTCCACGATACGATTTTCACAAAATATATTTTCTCTTATCTTTTATAAGATAAAGAAACATATTTCATTTTATTTGTCAAAGTGAAACTGAAAATATATTTTGTCTTTAATAAGAAAAACACTCATTTCTAATTTAGACCGAGTAGTAACCAGGAAACATCTGCTGACGATCAAATCACGTGTGATGATGACGATCAAATCACGTGTGATGATGACGATCAAATCACGTGTGATGATGACGATCAAATCACGTGTGATGATGACGAGCTTCAAAATATCCATATTAACTTTGCTCTCAGGACACACTTTACATTCGTTACCAAATGAGTGGTGAAGATGGAAGAATATAAACGTGTTTGTTTATAAAATACAGAGACAAAAGGAAACCCTATTATACCTTTGGCCTTTGACCCCCCTCAGGTGAGCTGACCCTGGAGGAGTTCATCGAGGGAGCCAAAGACCACGAGGACATCATGGACATCCTGAAGAACCTGATGGACCTGACGCCGGTGTTAGTCATCATCGTGGAGGGCCGGTCAGGCTGAGGGTGGCGGCGAAGCATCGGGACGACAAAGACTGAAAGATGCAGCAAAAACAGTTAAAAAAACTAAGCCCTCACTCCCCTTTCAAAATAAGAGAAAAGACTTATCCCAGTCTCGGAGCGAGTCGCACGCAGGAAATGTAAAACTTTGTGATGGACTGTGATTGGCCGTCCAGCCTCTGAGCGTCCGGCTGCTCGTCTCCAAGTACCAGGTGGACAAACAAACTTATTTTGGACAAAGATATCTTTGAAGACTTTTCAAGCAGCATCCAGCTTCACAAACCCGTCTGTCACCTCCGACACAAAGATCGTGTTGTTTGTCCAGAAATGTTCAAAACCCACAGAACTTTATTTTGAAATACAACAATGATTCTGTTTCCAAAGACCTTTTTGGGACCAACAGAATCGAAACAGTTAGTACCAGACTCCATTCAAGGTTTTGCCAATTTAAGACATTTATTTAGACAAGCTGCTTGTGTTTAAATATTGTTGAAACAAATGTTTGGAGGTAAAACTCATTTATATTAGTATATTAGTATATAAGTAACTTCTCTGTAGTAATATTGAAACATGTACACAGCCTTTCAGACTGAATTTAAATTAGTCTAAAATGAAGATAAAATGAGTTTTGATGGAATAATGTGGCCATAAAGAAAACATGGAGCCTCGGGTTTGAATATTTCGATCTAAAAAGTAAATTCTTGTTTTACTGAAAAGGTTTTTAATCTTTCAAAGTTAACGTCTACTTTTAGCACAATCAGTTTTACATGAAGCTGCAACTTCTCACTTTCATCAGTGAATCAATTAACAAATCAATCATTTAGAGAAGAACATGTCAGGAAACATCAGGACACAGTGAATCTAATTTGTTGATTATTTTTCTGTTCTAATTAATCAATTAATCTCCATGTTGCACATAGACGGGTCTGAACATACGCTTCTGTATTCCACATGTGAATGTCTTTATGGACTCTGTGAAAGCCTCGTTGAAGGCTGTAGGCTGGTTGCAGTGCATGCTGGGAGAGTGTCGTGCTCTGGAGCTGCTGATCCTCTAAATGCAGTTAAAGGTTCAGCAGCCTGAGACGTAATGGAGCAGACTTACATGCATGTTGACCGCAGAAACTTATTTCTTAAGGACAAGCAACCGGCAGGCTGCACGAGGAAGTGTGAACTTCAGGGTTGAAAAACTTCCTCAAATTGTACTTTTCAGAACTTTAATGATGAAGATGATTTTAGTACCGATTTTGTGTACAAGAATGTTTTCTCCGATTGAAACTCCTCTTTCATCAGATAATACCAGATTCCATTAGACATTTAGCCAATTTAAGACATTTTATTTCGACAAGCTTTTTGTACGGCTGCTTGTGTTTAGATGGGTTTATTTCAGATTTTGTCGTTAAATGCAACAATCGTTTGGTGCTAAAAGCGTGTTTGTATTCCTCAAAGTAACGTCTCGAAACTTTGGTTTCTTATTTAAAAAACGACTAAAAAGGAAAATCTACATTTCTATTTCTGGCTTCTACTAAAGAGCAAAGTAAACCTCGACAACCAGGCCACACCAGGCCACACCAGTACACCAGGCCACACCAGGCCAAACCCCAGGCCACACCACACTACACCACCACACCAGGCCAAACCCCAGGCCACACCACACTACACCACCACACCAGGCCACATCACACCAGGCCACACCACCACACCACCACACCAGGCCACACCACACTACACCACCACACCAGGCCACACCACCACACCACCACACCAGGCCACACCACACCAGGCCACACCACACTACACCACCACACCAGGCCACACCACCACACCAGGCCACACCACACCAGGCCACACCACACTACACCACCACACCAGGGCATACCACCACACCACCACACCAGGCCACACCACCACACCACCACACCAGGCCACACCACACTACACCACCACACCAGGCCACACCACCACACCAGGCCACACCAGGCCACACCACACTACACCACCACACCAGGCCACACCACACCAGGCCACACCACCACACCACCACACCAGGCCACACCACCACACCAGGCCACACCACCACACCACACCACCACACCACCACACCAGGTCACACCACCACACCAAGCCACACCAGGCCGGGTGTGGATACCATCCAACTAAAGAGACGCTTTACTTGTTTTGATCAGGTCTAAAAAACACAAAATAAAACTAGAAGCAGACCTCCGGCGACTTTAATTATTTCACTTGCCCCAAGATTAAATAAGAAGAAATATAAATGGTACTTACATTTAACTTTGGCCGGTTGTTGTGACGTTCCAGCGCTTTGCACTGTGGGACACAGTGGCGAGGTAGACATGTCCGAATCAGAACAACATCCATCCTGCAGATTTAGCTTTCCTTTCTCCAAACTGCGTGCTACACTTTGTCCAGTTTTTACTGCTTTTATCGAAGTAATAACACATTTACAAGAAGAAACTCAAACATTTCTTGATATTACGAGAAAATTACTTGCAAAAAAAACCAAACTAAACATTTCTTGTAAAGCGTTTCTTCTTATATTCGCACGTCGCCGGCTCAGAAAGATGTTTCGATGATTCGCCGCCGTAGGTTTTGAATGCAGGACTTCTAAATCTCTGCTTTAAATATGTTTCCTGCTCAACTTTGTGGTTTTTCCCGGTTTAAGCTGCTTGTCTTTTTTTATTTTTATTTTTTTTTCACTGTTAAGCATCAAACTGCGGAGAAAATATATTGTGTTAAAACCCGCTAATGTTTGAACATTTTGAAAACATCTTTTCACACTTTTTTGTTTTTACACATACTTGTATAAAGTGGTGGAAAGTAACCAAGTACATTTACGCAACTACTGCACTGAAGTAAAGTGGTCGAGTAAACATTTTACTGCACAATCAATACTTTAAGTGCATGTTGTTGATAATACTTACATACTCTTACTTAAGTCGGGTTTTTATGGTGGAGTGTTCGGGCCACAATAAAGTGGAAAGAGATAAATATTAGGAGACATTAAAGTGACAAACCTTTTAAACTCTGAGCTTGAAGTGAGGAAGTTGATCCAACCTTCAGCGAAGCGTCTGGCTGCTCCATTAAATAAACTTTTTCTGCTTTTTTTCTCGTGAATCTAGAACTTAAATCTCAGAGAATATCCAAGTTTGTTTCTTCTTGGAATACGCCGTCGTAGGATTTGAATGCAGGACTTTTACTGGTAGTGAAGTATTTCCAGTGTTAATAGTACTTTTACTGCAGTAAAGGATCTGAATACTTAACTTTTTAGAGATCAGATCAAATGTTAGTTTGACTAAAATACACACTCAACTAATAATTCAGTTAAACTCTGTTAACATTTATTATTAATGATAATTTCTACTTTCTGAATGTTGGGTTTTAATGAGGAACATAAAATCAGACAGCTTTTATGCCAAAGAAAAGTTGAAATCTGAAGGAAACAAACATTAAATTCATATTAGATTAGGATGAAACAGATTCTCATGGTGAGAAATTAGATTTATTGTCGGACAGAAAACTTTTCTCGTGTAAAACTTCAGAGAGATTTGACACTTTTAGATGACGTTTGGATGGATGAACATGAACTTTATTTTATTTTGAAGGGTTAGCTGTGTTAGTTTTGTACGACTGGTCTCTTATTTTGAAGCTAAACAGAAACTACTGAATGATTTGCGCGTTGTAAACATTTTTACTTTTATACGATGACGAGTGAGACAAGATCAAGACGACAGGGGGGGTGTTTGGACATGTTTGAGTAGAGGAAACTGAATATAGTTATAGTTGAAGAAGAAGACGAGGAGGCCATTTTGTCCTTAAAGCTGCTAACGGGTAGTCGTAGTCAGATCTGATCTGCCGGTTAGCATCATGCTAACGGGTAGCCGTACAGTCAGATCTGAAGGTTAGCATCATGCTAACGGGTAGTTGTACGGTCAGATCTGATGGTTAGCATTTATGCTAACGGGTAGTCGTACGGTCAGATCTGATCTGCAGGATAGCATCATGCTAACGGGTAGTCGTACAGTCAGATCTGATCTGCCGGTTAGCATCATGCTAACGGGTAGCCGTACAGTCAGATCTGATCTGCCGGTTAGCATCATGCCAACGGGTAGTCGTACAGTCAGATCTGATCTGCCGGTTAGCATCATGCTAACGGGTAGTCGTACAGTCAGATCTGATCTGCCGGTTAGCATCATGCCAACGGGTAGTCGTACAGTCAGATCTGATCTGCCGGTTAGCATCACGCTAACGGGTAGCCGTACAGTCAGATCTGAAGGTTAGCATCATGCTAACGGGTAGTTGTACGGTCAGATCTGATGGTTAGCATTTATGCTAACGGGTAGTCGTACGGTCAGATCTGATCTGCAGGTTAGCATCATGCTAACGGGTAGCCGTACAGTCAGATCTGCAGGTTAGCATCATGCTAACGGGTAGTCGTACAGTCAGATCTGCTCATGCAGGTTAGCATCATGCTAAAGGTTCTTATTGTGCAATAGAGACTTCTACAGGGAAAGTGTGTCCTGTAAAAACCTGTAAAGTTCATTTTAAACATCAAGTTTTGTGTTGCCTTATTAAAGTTTTTAAACTAAATGTGTGTAATTTTATTTGAACTCCAACACCAACACTAACTGACAAACGTTTTTAATCACCAGTTTAAGTATTTTTTCAGGTTGTTTGAATCCAGTTGGACATTTTTGTGGAGAAGATCAGCGTTGGACGTTCAGATACTTTATTGCAGACAAATAACAGACTATTTAAATACTCTACAAGTAAATCCTAAAGTCGTAAAGTCACAAGAAAAATCTCACAAATTTACAACGAAAGAATCAGTAAATTTACTAGAAAAACAAAATCACTAAAAACAAATTACAAATAAAAATTTCTGCTTTGAGATAAATAAAATACAGTAGAAGTATAAAAGTAGCAGAAAATTGTAAGTACAGTACTTGAGTAAATACATTATACTTTTCACCTCTGGTGCAGATGTAACAATAAACACCATTTCAAACACAAATGAGATAAATGATCTTTATTTTTATTTGAAGGTATAGAAAAACAAACTTCAATGTCTCAGGTTTTGGTCCATGTGGTGAGTTTGTTTTATCCACCTGGAAACAGTTTCTGATATGACTCGAGTTTCCACCGAGCCAGATGTAAAAGTGCAATATGTCAGCTGATGTACCATCCATACAGGCTGGAGTGTATCCCAGCATGCATTGGTTTAGAGGTGGCGTGTACCTGGACGGGTCACACAGACAAAAAGACACATTCAGTCTGCAAGTAAGAAGTACGTTACAACGTGCACTACAAGTTACAACGTGCACTACAAGTTATAACGTGCACTACAAGTTATAACGTGCACTACAAGTTATTACAACGTGCACTACAAGTTATAACGTGCACTACAAGTTATTACAACGTGCACTACAAGTTATTACAACGTGCACTACAAGTTATTACAACGTGCACTACAAGTTATAACGTGCACTACAAGTTATAACGTGCACTACAAGTTATTACAACGTGCACTACAAGTTATAACGTGCACTACAAGTTATTACAACGTGCACTACAAGTTACTACAACGTGCACTACAAGTTATTACAACGTGCACTACAAGTTATAACGTGCACTACAAGTTATTACAACGTGCACTACAAGTTATAACAACTTGCATTACAAGTTATAACGTGCACTACAAGTTATTACAACGTGCACTACAAGTTATTACAACGTGCACTACAAGTTATAACGTGCACTACAACTTATTACAACGTGCACTACAAGTTATAACGTGCACTACAAGTTATTACAACGTGCACTACAAGTTATTACAACGTGCACTACAAGTTATTACAACGTGCACTACAAGTTATAACAACGTGCACTACAAGTTATTACAACGTGCACTACAAGTTATAACGTGCACTACAAGTTATAACGTGCACTACAAGTTATTACAACATGCACTACAAGTTACTACAACGTGCACTACAAGTTACTACAACGTGCACTACAAGTTATTACAACATGCACTACAAGTTACTACAACGTGCACTACAAGTTACTACAACGTGCACTACAAGTTACTACAACGTGCACTACAAGTTATTACAACGTGCACTACAAGTTATTACAACGTGCACTACAAGTTATTACAACGTGCACTACAAGTTACTACAACGTGCACTACAAGTTACTACAACGTGCACTACAAGTTATTACAACGTGCACTACAAGTTATTACAACGTGCACTACAAGTTATTACAACGTGCACTACAACTTATAACCGATGTTAGCCGCTACGCTAGGTGACAGTTAGCAGGTCGTCTCAGGGTGAATTTAAAGCTCACATGCGAATGCGTATCATGAACGGTTTATTTACAGGCAACATGAGCAACAGTTCATTCTCACGTAGGCAAGCAGTGCTCACGTTCACCGGGGGGAGGGGGGTCTGACCTGCAAGCTCTCACAGCTGTTTGGGCCTCTCCTCCTGCCGCAGAAGGCTGACGTAAAGACGCAGGAAGCTGTAACAGACGCCCAGGGAGCAGTACACGGAGGTGGCCAGCAGGGGCAGGAAGGGCAGCGTCTGATGCCACGGCGTCAGGGGGAAAGCCACCTCGCAGGCGAGCGCCACGGCGAGCAGCCCGAGCAGGTAGACGACCTCCAGAGGGCGCAGCAGAGAGCCCTGACCACTGGGAGCAGAGTATTGTATTTATTACTTCATATCATTTGTTTCATATTAAAGTGAATATCAAGACATTTAAAGACATCAGGACTTTGAGACGGACATGTTTCACTATTTTCTGACATTTTATAACCAAACCATGAATGTAGAAAATAATCTGCAGAATAATCCATAATGAAGGATAATCATAAATTGCAGCCCAATAGATTTTATTTATCATCATTATTGTTCTCTTGTATTATATTTTACTTGATGCATCATAATGTTTATAATCAAAACACTTTTGCATTTTTCCTTTAAATTTTCATGCAGAAAAATAAATATTTATGCATCTAATATGTTGTAATTACACTAGAAATTAAGCTTCTTGAAGTACAATTAAGGCACTTTTCAAACTTTGAAAAAAAAATAAGATTCAAGTGTTTTCAAGGATTTCCAGCACCTGAATATAACAAATCTTCAAACATCCAGTGTGGCGTCTCTCCTGATGTTTTTTAAGACAGGGTCTGAACGATTAAATTAAGTATTTAATATCAAATGTTGATCTGGTTTAAATAAAACTTTTTTTTCTTTCTTTTTTTTATAAATTGTGTAATAAAAACACATTTCTTTACCTGTAAAGTTTCATCAGAGCAGTGAAAGAGTAGATGGTGAACATCAGCATCAGAAGCACTTTGATGGGCAGCTCTGCAACAAACATTCAATTACATTATATTACATTTAATTACATTATATTACATTATATTACATTTAATTACATTTAATTACATTTAATTACATTTAATTACATTATATTACATGTAATTATATTATATTTAATGTAATTTAATTACATTATATTACATTTAATGTAATTTAATCAAATAGAATATTCAGAGCAATAAAAATCAGCTGTGAGAACTTACTTCGGTTTGAACATTTTAGAGAAAAAATTGTTTTAAATGCAAAGTTCAGATCCTTACTGCAGTAACAGTACTAATACTACTAATACTACTAATACTACTAATACTACTCTGTAAAAATAAGATAAAATAAGAAAATGTGTGTGGAAACATTAATAATAAATAACAAAAGTAAAAACAAAAGGGAAAAGCGTAAGGAAAGATAAAGGGATCAAAATATTAATAATGTAAAGAAATATAAAAAGAATAGAGTAATATATATCCAACAAATAAACAAATATATGATCAATTTAAAACAGAAATAAATGAAAATGCTTATTATTATTATATATTTTGTAATTCATAAATTCATAAAACCTCGGACTGAATCAAGCCGAAGAAAGTGATGACACTCAGAGATAAATAAAAATAATAGAACGTCTCGAAACCTTAAATTTACCTGCGGGGGTGAAGAGCAGCGGGAACAGCGAGTAATGACCTGTGGTGGTCAGCAGCAGGAAGATCCCAGCATCCTCTCTGCTCTCCACCGCCAGGATGCTGCAGGAAACAAAGAAATACATACATTTGTACTTCAGTGAAGCACTCGAGTGACTGTGCGTCCACATCAGACGGACCTGAGCGGCAGGATGGCGAGCAGGACGGCCTTCTCGTGGACGTGCCAGCCGAACAGGAAGGATCCGAGAGCACAGAGCAGCAGGCAGCGCAGGAAACCGCGAGCACCGCGAGGACGCCGCCAGATGGACGCCAGCGCCGGCTTCAGAGAGGGATGACAGGAAGTAGTTAGACTGTGACCTACTGTGTTGACTGTGTGTGTTGACTGTGTGTGTTGACTGTGTGTGATGACTGTGTGTGTTGACTGTGTGTGTTGACTGTGTGTGTTGACTGTGTGTGTTGACTGTGTGTGATGACTGTGTGTGATGACTGTGTGTGTTGACTGTGTGTGTTGACTGTGTGTGTTGACTGTGTGTGATGACTGTGTGTGATGACTGTGTGTGTTGACTGTGTGTGTTGACTGTGTGTGTTGACTGTGTGTGTTGACTGTGTGTGTTGACTGTGTGTGATGACTGTGTGTGTTGACTGTGTGTATTGACTGTGTGTGTTGACTGTGTGTGATGACTGTGTGTGTTGACTGTGTGTGTTGACTGTGTGTGTTGACTGTGTGTGTTGACTGTGTGTGTTGACTGTGTGTATTGACTGTGTGTGTTGACTGTGTGTGTTGACTGTGTGTGATGACTGTGTGTATTGACTGTGTGTGTTGACTGTGTGTGTTGACTGTGTGTGATGACTGTGTGTGTTGACTGTGTGTGATGACTGTGTGTGTTGACTGTGTGTGTTGACTGTGTGTATTGACTGTGTGTGTTGACTGTGTGTGATGACTGTGTGTATTGACTGTGTGTATTGACTGTGTGTGTTGACTGTGTGTGATGACTGTGTGTATTGACTGTGTGTGTTGACTGTGTGTGTTGACTGTGTGTATTGACTGTGTGTGATGACTGTGTGTGTTGACTGTGTGTGTTGACTGTGTGTATTGACTGTGTGTGATGACTGTGTGTGTTGACTGTGTGTGTTGACTGTGTGTGTTGACTGTGTGTGATGACTGTGTGTATTGACTGTGTGTGTTGACTGTGTGTGTGGACTGTGTGTGTTGACTGTGTGTGTTGACTGTGTGTGTTGACTGTGTGTGTTGACTGTGTGTATTGACTGTGTGTGTTGACTGTGTGTGATGACTGTGTGTGTTGACTGTGTGTGTTGACTCTGTGTGTTGACTGTGTGTGATTACTGTGTGTATTGACTGTGTGTGTTGACTGTGTGTGTTGACTGTGTGTGTTGACTGTGTGTGTTGACTGTGTGTATTGACTGTGTGTGTTGACTGTGTGTGATGACTGTGTGTGTTGACTGTGTGTGTTGACTGTGTGTGTTGACTGTGTGTATTGACTGTGTGTGTTGACTGTGTGTGTTGACTGTGTGTATTGACTGTGTGTGTTGACTGTGTGTGATGACTGTGTGTATTGACTGTGTGTGTTGACTGTGTGTGTTGACTGTGTGTGTTGACTGTGTGTATTGACTGTGTGTGTTGACTGTGTGTGATGACTGTGTGTGTTGACTGTGTGTGTTGACTGTGTGTGTTGACTGTGTGTGATGACTGTGTGTATTGACTGTGTGTATTGACTGTGTGTGTTGACTGTGTGTGATGACTGTGTGTGATGACTGTGTGTATTGACTGTGTGTGTTGACTGTGTGTGTTGACTGTGTGTGATGACTGTGTGTATTGACTGTGTGTATTGACTGTGTGTGTTGACTGTGTGTGTTGACTGTGTGTGTTGACTGTGTGTGATGACTGTGTGTGATGACTGTGTGTGTTGACTGTGTGTGATGACTGTGTGTGTTGACTGTGTGTGTTGACTGTGTGTATTGACTGTGTGTGTTGACTGTGTGTATTGACTGTGTGTATTGACTGTGTGTGTTGACTGTGTGTGATGACTGTGTGTATTGACTGTGTGTGTTGACTGTGTGTGTTGACTGTGTGTATTGACTGTGTGTGATGACTGTGTGTGTTGACTGTGTGTGTTGACTGTGTGTATTGACTGTGTGTGATGACTGTGTGTGTTGACTGTGTGTGTTGACTGTGTGTGTTGACTGTGTGTGTTGACTGTGTGTGATGACTGTGTGTATTGACTGTGTGTGTTGACTGTGTGTGTGGACTGTGTGTGTTGACTGTGTGTGTTGACTGTGTGTGTTGACTGTGTGTGTTGACTGTGTGTATTGACTGTGTGTGTTGACTGTGTGTGATGACTGTGTGTGTTGACTGTGTGTGTTGACTCTGTGTGTTGACTGTGTGTGATTACTGTGTGTATTGACTGTGTGTGTTGACTGTGTGTGTTGACTGTGTGTGTTGACTGTGTGTGTTGACTGTGTGTATTGACTGTGTGTGTTGACTGTGTGTGATGACTGTGTGTGTTGACTGTGTGTGTTGACTGTGTGTATTGACTGTGTGTGTTGACTGTGTGTGTTGACTGTGTGTATTGACTGTGTGTGTTGACTGTGTGTGATGACTGTGTGTATTGACTGTGTGTGTTGACTGTGTGTGTTGACTGTGTGTGTTGACTGTGTGTATTGACTGTGTGTGTTGACTGTGTGTGATGACTGTGTGTGTCGACTGTGTGTGTCGACTGTGTGTGTTGACTGTGTGTGATGACTGTGTGTATTGACTGTGTGTGTTGACTGTGTGTGTTGACTGTGTGTGATGACTGTGTGTGATGACTGTGTGTATTGACTGTGTGTATTGACTGTGTGTGTTGACTGTGTGTGTTGACTGTGTGTGATGACTGTGTGTATTGACTGTGTGTATTGACTGTGTGTGTTGACTGTGTGTGTTGACTGTGTGTGTTGACTGTGTGTGATGACTGTGTGTGATGACTGTGTGTGTTGACTGTGTGTGATGACTGTGTGTGATGACTGTGTGTATTGACTGTGTGTATTGACTGTGTGTATTGACTGTGTGTGTTGACTGTGTGTGTTGACTGTGTGTGATGACTGTGTGTGATGACTGTGTGTGTTGACTGTGTGTTGACTGTGTGTGTTGACTGTGTGTGATGACTGTGTGTGATGACTGTGTGTGTTGACTGTGTGTGATGACTGTGTGTGATGACTGTGTGTATTGACTGTGTGTGTTGACTGTGTGTAGTTGACTGTGTGTGTTGACTGTGTGTGATGACTGTGTGTGTTGACTGTGTGTGTGTTGACTGTGTGTGTTGACTGTGTGTGTTGACTGTGTGTATTGACTGTGTGTGTTGACTGTGGTGTGTTGACTGTGTGTGATGACTGTGTGTATTGACTGTGTGTGTTGACTGTGTGTGATGACTGTGTGTGTTGACTGTGTGTGATGACTGTGTGTGTTGACTGTGTGTGATGACTGTGTGTATTGACTGTGTGTGTTGACTGTGTGTGGTGACTGTGTGTATTGACTGTGTGTATTGACTGTGTGTGTTGACTGTGTGTGATGACTGTGTGTTTGACTGTGTGTGTTGACTGTGTGTGTTGACTGTGTTGACTGTGTGTGTTGACTGTGTGTGTTGACTGTGTGTATTGACTGTGTGTGATGACTGTGTGTGTTGACTGTGTGTGTTGACTGTGTGTATTGACTGTGTGTGATGACTGTGTGTGTTGACTGTGTGTGTTGACTGTGTGTGTTGACTGTGTGTGTTGACTGTGTGTGATGACTGTGTGTATTGACTGTGTGTGTTGACTGTGTGTGTGGACTGTGTGTGTTGACTGTGTGTGTTGACTGTGTGTGTTGACTGTGTGTGTTGACTGTGTGTATTGACTGTGTGTGTTGACTGTGTGTGATGACTGTGTGTGTTGACTGTGTGTGTTGACTCTGTGTGTTGACTGTGTGTGATTACTGTGTGTATTGACTGTGTGTGTTGACTGTGTGTGTTGACTGTGTGTGTTGACTGTGTGTGTTGACTGTGTGTGATGACTGTGTGTGTTGACTGTGTGTGTTGACTGTGTGTGTTGACTGTGTGTATTGACTGTGTGTGATTGACTGTGTGTGATGACTGTGTGTATTGACTGTGTGTGTTGACTGTGTGTGTTGACTGTGTGTGTTGACTGTGTGTATTGACTGTGTGTGTTGACTGTGTGTGATGACTGTGTGTGTTGACTGTGTGTGTTGACTGTGTGTGTTGACTGTGTGTGATGACTGTGTGTATTGACTGTGTGTATTGACTGTGTGTGTTGACTGTGTGTGATGACTGTGTGTGATGACTGTGTGTATTGACTGTGTGTATTGACTGTGTGTGTTGACTGTGTGTGTTGACTGTGTGTGATGACTGTGTGTATTGACTGTGTGTATTGACTGTGTGTGTTGACTGTGTGTGTTGACTGTGTGTGTTGACTGTGTGTGATGACTGTGTGTGATGACTGTGTGTGTTGACTGTGTGTGATGACTGTGTGTGATGACTGTGTGTATTGACTGTGTGTATTGACTGTGTGTATTGACTGTGTGTGTTGACTGTGTGTGTTGACTGTGTGTGATGACTGTGTGTGTTGACTGTGTGTGTTGACTGTGTGTGTTGACTGTGTGTGATTGACTGTGTGTGATTGACTGTGTGTGATGACTGTGTTGTATTGACTGTGTGTGTTGACTGTGTGTGATGACTGTGTGTGATGACTGTGTGTGTTGACTGTGTGTGTTGACTGTGTGTGATGACTGTGTGTGATGACTGTGTGTATTGACTGTGTGTGTTGACTGTGTGTGATGACTGTGTGTGTTGACTGTGTGTGTTGACTGTGTGTGTTGACTGTGTGTGATGACTGTGTGTGTTGACTGTGTGTGATGACTGTGTGTGTTGACTGTGTGTGTTGACTGTGTGTGTTGACTGTGTGTGTTGACTGTGTGTGTTGACTGTGTGTGATTGACTGTGTGTGTTGACTGTGTGTGTTGACTGTGTGTGTTGACTGTGTGTGTTGACTGTGTGTGTTGACTGTGTGTATTGACTGTGTGTGATGACTGTGTGTGTTGACTGTGTGTGTTGACTGTGTGTGTTGACTGTGTGTGTTGACTGTGTGTGTTGACTGTGTGTGATTGACTGTGTGTGTTGACTGTGTGTGTTGACTGTTGTGTTGACTGTGTGTGTTGACTGTGTGTGTGGACTGTGTGTGTTGACTGTGTGTGTTGACTGTGTGTGTTGACTGTGTGTGTTGACTGTGTGTATTGACTGTGTGTGTTGACTGTGTGTGATGACTGTGTGTGTTGACTGTGTGTGTTGACTGTGTGTGTTGACTGTGTGTTGACTTGTGTGTTGACTGTGTGTGTTGACTGTGTGTGTTGACTGTGTGTGTTGACTGTGTGTGTTGACTGTGTGTATTGACTGTGTGTGTTGACTGTGTGTGATTGACTGTGTGTGTTGACTGTGTGTGTTGACTGTGTGTGTTGACTGTGTGTATTGACTGTGTGTGTTGACTGTGTGTGTTGACTGTGTGTATTGACTGTGTGTGTTGACTGTGTGTGATGACTGTGTGTATTGACTGTGTGTGTTGACTGTGTGTGTTGACTGTGTGTGTTGACTGTGTGTATTGACTGTGTGTGTTGACTGTGTGTGATGACTGTGTGTGTTGACTGTGTGTGTTGACTGTGTGTGATGACTGTGTGTATTGACTGTGTGTATTGACTGTGTGTGTTGACTGTGTGTGATGACTGTGTGTGATGACTGTGTGTATTGACTGTGTGTATTGACTGTGTGTGATGACTGTGTGTATTGACTGTGTGTATTGACTGTGTGTATTGACTGTGTGTGTATGACTGTGTGTCTTGACTGTGTGTGTGACTGTGTATTGACTGTGTGTATTGACTGTGTGTGTTGACTGTGTGTGTTGACTGTGTGTGTTGACTGTGTGTGATGACTGTGTGTGTTGACTGTGTGTGTTGACTGTGTGTGATGACTGTGTGTGATGACTGTGTGTGTTGACTGTGTGTGTTGACTGTGTGTGTTGACTGTGTGTGATGACTGTGTGTGATGACTGTGTGTGTGACTGTGTGTGATGACTGTGTGTGATTGACTGTGTGTATTGACTGTGTGTATTGACTGTGTGTGATGACTGTGTGTGATGACTGTGTGTGATGACTGTGTGTATTGACTGTGTGTGATGACTGTGTGTGTTGACTGTGTGTGTTGACTGTGTGTGATGACTGTGTGTGATGACTGTGTGTATTGACTGTGTGTGTTGACTGTGTGTGATGACTGTGTGTGTTGACTGTGTGTGTTGACTGTGTGTGTTGACTGTGTGTGATGACTGTGTGTGTTGACTGTGTGTGATGACTGTGTGTGTTGACTGTGTGTATTGACTGTGTGTGTTGACTGTGTGTGATGACTGTGTGTGATGACTGTGTGTATTGACTGTGTGTGTTGACTGTGTGTGATGACTGTGTGTGTTGACTGTGTGTGTTGACTGTGTGTGATGACTGTGTGTGTTGACTGTGTGTATTGACTGTGTGTGTTGACTGTGTGTATTGACTGTGTGTGTTGACTGTGTGTATTGACTGTGTGTGTTGTGCCTCACCAGGATGGAGAGCAGGGTGCAGGTGACTGTGAGGGAGGGGCTGACGGGGGGGAGGACCGAGTGCTGAAACTCTTGAACCAAGCCGCCCGTCATGGAGGCGCGAGGAAGCTCCGCCTCCTGCAGCAGCTCCAGACGAACACCTGGACAGGTGAAACATTTACATTCCATCATAAAAACGTTGTTTTCTAATTATTATTTTCTTTTTACTAAAGCTGCACAATTAATACAAATGAACTGAAAGTGATTTCAATGTTTGAAACACTTTCGTACGTCAGCAGCACAAAGTGAGCAGAGACGCTCCGCTTTGTGCTTAAAATGAATAATCTGATCTCATAAACAGCTCAGAGTCGGGACGTCCCGATACCAGACAGTTAGTCGATACCAAAACTAGAGAAAGTCCACGATTCTCTAAATCGATTCAATACCACGAGAAAAACCACGAACTTCTTCATCACGTCAGACGTCAGGAGCTCAGAGTTCATCTAACATCTGTTTTATAATGAAAACATCTTCAAACATCTGGATTTATTCAAGTTTCTCACCAATTACGTTTTACGAGATGACATTGAACACATCATGATAACGTTATAATTTACATTTTCTCTCGTCTGTTCTCTGGAGCCCGAGTCACTCGGTACCTGTGGTGCTCTGGAGCAGAGGTGCCGCAGTTCTCTGGCTTGTGAACTACTTTTAAAATGACCAGGTCACAGTGATCTACTTGTATTAAAGAATGCTGCGCCGGGGGGGGGGGTGTGAAT
>NC_041368.1:25047870-25055370 GCF_900634415.1 Cottoperca gobio | reverse complement strand
TCGGTGAAGACGACCGACAGCCTCTGGAAGAGCACCGTCTGCCGGCTGACGTAGTTCAGGTTCTGCAGCTGCAGCATGTCGCTGTCGAAGTGACGAGCAGCGTGAGACAGGCCGAGCTCGAACCAGGCGAACAGCGGCGGGTAGTCCAGCGTCCACTCAGAGGAGTTCTGCACAGAAAGACATTAACATTTGTTTACCTGAAGGAGAAACAACAAGTCTTTAAAATGATTATTTTATGACTAACGTGACAGTTTCCTCCCCGCTGAAATTATAATCGAATAAAGAGGAATTAAAACATATTTAAGTCTCACTTTAAAAAGGTTGCTGTGATTTATTGACAGGACAGAAATGTCTGCCATGAAATGAGATATAAATATTAATTCTGATGGTTTTAAAGGATCGTTTAACAGTTTGAATGAGGTGCTGCACAAACAGTGTGATCCTCCGTCACTGTGAGCGTTTAATGCAGATCAGTTCTGTACTTATGTACAATTGTTTTACAAATACAGTTCAACCTAAAAGGTCTTTCAATTTTCCATCAGATTATAAAGATGAAGATTTGATTTCAAATCTTGTTCGGTGGATTTATATTTTTCAGTCTGGGATATATGCTGAATTCTTTTTATAAACAAAAATGATAGGAAAATACAGGTTTTACTGATTGTAATACTGATTATAATACTGATTGTATTACTGATTGTAATACTGATTATATACTGATTGCAATACTGATTGTAATACTGATTATAATGCTGATTGTAATACTGATTGTAATGCTGATTGTAATACTGATTGTAATACTGATTATAATACTGATTGTATTGCTGATTGTAATGCTGATTGTAATACTGATTATAATACTGATTGTATTGCTGATTGTAATACTGATTATAATACTGATTGTATTACTGATTGTAATACTGATTGTAATAACGAGCTGAGCCGCCCCTCGGATTGCTCAATCCCTCGCAAACTAGGTTGAGCGCATGCATTTGGCGCGTGCCTGTTGTTGTCTCTGTATGTCGCCAATATAATGTTTACAGACACTTTTATTATGCGTCCTGACACAGTCCAGTTAATGTATGTAATGTATGTGTAACATATTTAGTCTCGCTGATGTGACATAAAACCACAGTGAGAAGACACCAGGTGAGGCAGACAGTACTCTGCCGCACTGAAGAGGGCGCACGTGAGCCCGCACTGAAGAGGGCGCACGTGAGCCCACAGACGAGGAGAGGAGACGGGAGGAGAGGAGAGGAGACAAGCAAGAGGAGAGGAGACGAGACAAGAGGAGACGAGGGGAGACGGGAGGAGAGGAGACGAGACTTGAGGAGACGAGAGGAAGGAGACGAGGAGACGAGACGAGAAGGAGACGAGAGGAGAGGAGACGAGACGAACGAGACGAGAGGAGAGGAGAAAGAAGAAGACGAGAGGAAGAGGAGAGGAGAGGAGAGAGAGGAGGAGAGAAGGGAGGAGAGGAGAAGACGAGAGGAGAGGAGAGGAGAGGAGAGAGACGAGAGGAGAGGAGAGCAGAGGAGACGAGACGGGAGGAGACGAGACGAGACGAGACGAGAGAGAGGACGAGACGAGAGAGAGAGAGGAGACAGACGAGAGGAGACGAGACGAGACGAGACGACGAGACAAGACGAGGAGAGGAGGGACGGAGGAAGGAGACGGGAGCAGAGGAGACGAGACGGGAGGACGAGACGAGCAAGAGGAGAGGAGACGAGACGAGAAAGAGGAGAGGAGATGAGACGAGCAAGAAGAGACGAGACGAGAGGAGACGAGACGAGCAAGAGGAGATGAGACGAGAGACGAGGGAGACGAGACGGGAGGAGACGAGAGGAGACGAGACGGGAGGAGACGAGAGGAGACGAGAGGAGAGGAGACGAGGAGCCGAGACGAGGAGACGAGACGAGAGGAGACGAGACGAGCAAGAGGAGACGAGACGAGAGGAGACGAGACGAGAAAGAGACGAGACGACAGGAGACGAGAGGAGAGGAGAGGAGACGAGACGAGAGGAGGAGAGGAGACGGGAGGAGAGGAGACGGGAGGAGAGGAGAGGAGACGAGACGGGAGGAGAGGAGACGAGACGAGAGGAGACGGGAGGAGGAGACGGGAGGAGAGGAGACGAGAGTTGAGGAGAGGAGAGGAGACGAGAGGAGAGGAGAGACGAGGAGACGAGAGGAGAGGGAGGAGAGGAGACGAGACGAGAGCGAGACGAGAGGAGAAGAGCGGAGAGGAAGACGAGAGGAGAGGAGACGAGAGGAGAGGAGACGAGACGAGACGAGAGGCGACGAGAGGAGACGAGAGGAGAGGGAGACGAGAGGAGAGGAGAGGAGACGGACGAGACGAGGAGAGGGAGAGAGAGGAGACGAGACGGGAGGAGAGGAGACGGGATGAGAGGCGACGAGACGAGAGGAGAGGAGACGAGAGGAGACGAGACGAGACGAGGAGGAGACTAGCGGAGAGGAGTCGAGACGAGAGGAGAGGAGAAGGAGAAGGGAGGAGAGGAGAAGGGAGGAGAGGAGAGGCGGGAGGAGAGGAGGAAGGAGAGGAGAGGAGACGAGACGAGACGAGGAGAGGAGACGAGACGAGGAGGAGACTAGAGGAGAGGAGTCGAGACGAGAGGAGAGGAGACGGGAGGAGAGGAGACGGGAGGAGAGGAGACAGACGAGACGAGACGAGAAGAGACGAGAGGAGACGCAGCTTCAGAGCGCCCCCCAGAGGAAGAGAACGCACCTGCAGGTGTTTGGCCAGCGACAGCAGCAAGAATCCGAACAGGAAGCCGTTATACTGGAAATGAATATCTGAGCGGAAAGTGAAAGAAGTTTCATCAAGTTCAAAACCTCCTTAGTATTTATTCATTTGACGGCTTAAATAATATAAATATAAATATTTCGTCGGCAGCTGAGAAACGTCTTTAATGAGACACTTTCATTTAATTGTACGAAATGAAATCTTTACAAACGGACGTTCGGCTGGAAAAATAAGTAAAATTCTTCTTCTTGTTTCTTTGAACAGTGAGAATCAAACGATCCATTGAAACTCGCCGGAGACACAAAGAGGCTGAAACTAAACATCTGGAGGCCGAAGGATACGGTCGACGACGAGGAGGCCGAAGTTCCAGAGCAGCAGGACGGCCAGGACGAAGGACGGGCGGATCAAAACGTCCCGAGTGCCCTTCTGCTCCTGAACACACCTGCAGCACCTGCGGGACGAGAGAGCCAATCAGGATGAAGCTGCTGGAAACACCTGGAGACACTGCAGGAAGGTTTGACGTGCGTTACGGTTTCTCTTGTACGGACACATTTCTCACGTTAAATGTATTTAAACACATTAAAACTTCTCCGATGTTTCTCATCTTCTCAGTTACTGTTTTACTTTTACGTTGCATTTATTTCTGTCATTTGTATTGATAAATGTATCATCACTGGGTTTTGTTTGTTTTTTTGTGTAAATTGTATTTATTCTTCTGTATTTCCTTTATTTATTCACTATCCCTTTTTTAAATGATGTATATGTTAAAAGAAACAGCTGATTCATAACCTTTGACGGTAACGTAAAAGGTATTCATGTGTAGTTGTGGGACCTGTGACAGATATTAAAGCCGTCTCACTCTCTGGCAGCGTAGATAAAAAGCCCGTCGGTGAAGACGACCGACAGCCTCTGGAAGAGCACCGTCTGCCGGCTGACGTAGTTCAGGTTCTGCAGCTGCAGCATGTCGCTGTCGAAGTGACGAGCAGCGTGAGACAGGCCGAGCTCGAACCAGGCGAACAGCGGCGGGTAGTCCAGCGTCCACTCAGAGGAGTTCTGCACAGAAAGACATTAACATTTGTTTACCTGAAGGAGAAACAACAAGTCTTTAAAATGATTATTTTATGACTAAACGTGACAGTTTCCCCGCTGAAATTATAATCGAATAAAGAGGAATTAAAACATATTTAAGTCTCACTTTAAAAAGGTTGCTGTGATTTATTGACAGGACAGAAATGTCTGCCATGAAATGAGATATAAATATTAATTCTGATGGTTTTAAAGGATCGTTTAACAGTTTGAATAAGGTGCTGCACAAACAGTGTGATCCTCCGTCACTGTGAGCGTTTAATGCAGATCAGTTCTGTACTTATGTAACAATTGTTTTTACAAATACAGTTCAACCTAAAAGGTCTTTCAATTTTCCATCAGATTATAAAGATGAAGATTTGATTTCAAATCTTGTTCGGTGGATTTATATTTTTTCAGTCTGGGATATATGCTGAATTCTTTTTATAAACAAAAATGATAGGAAAATACAGGTTTTACTGATTGTAATACTGATTATAATACTGATTGTATTACTGATTGTAATACTGATTATAATACTGATTGCAATACTGATTGTAATACTGATTATAATGCTGATTGTAATACTGATTGTAATGCTGATTGTAATACTGATTGTAATACTGATTATAATACTGATTGTATTGCTGATTGTAATGCTGATTGTAATACTGATTATAATACTGATTGTATTGCTGATTGTAATACTGATTATAATACTGATTGTATTACTGATTGTAATACTGATTGTAATACTGATTGTATTACTGATTGTATTACTGATTGTATTACTGATTGTAATACTGATTGTATTACTGATTGTAATACTGATTGTAATACTGATTGTATTACTGATTGTAATACTGATTGTAATACTGATTGTAATACTGATTGTATTACTGATTGTATTGCTGATTGTAATGCTGATTGTAATACTGATTGTATTACTGATTGTATTACTGATTGTATTACTGATTGTAATACTGATTGTAATACTGATTGTAATACTGATTGTATTACTGATTGTATTGCTGATTGTAATGATGATTGTAATACTGATTGTATTACTGATTGTATTACTGATTGTATTACTGATTGTAATACTGATTGTAATACTGATTGTAATACTGATTGTAATACTGATTGTATTACTGATTGTAATACTGATTGTATTACTGATTGTAATACTGATTGTAATACTGATTGTATTACTGATTGTATTACTGATTGTAATACTGATTGTAATACTGATTGTATTACTGATTGTATTACTGATTGTAATACTGATTGTATTACTGATTGTATTACTGATTGTAATACTGATTGTATTACTGATTGTAATGCTGATTGTAATACTGATTGTATTACTGATTGTATTACTGATTGTAATACTGATTGTATTACTGATTGTAATACTGATTGTAATACTGATTGTAATACTGATTGTATTACTGATTGTATTACTGATTGTATTACTGATGATTGTAATGCTGATTGTAATGCTGATTGTAATACTGATTGTAATGCTGATTGTAATACTGATTGTAATACTGATTGTATTACTGATTGTATTACTGATTGTAATGATGATTGTAATACTGATTGTAATACTGATTGTAACACTGAGTGTAAAGCACAGCAGGAGACAGGAGGTGAACTGCTCTTTCTAAAAAACAGTTCCTCAGCCATGTCTGATAGAGGAGTCGATTGAATTAGCACGTCTGGGACCTGAGCTGATGTATGTTGTAGAACAAAGGAAGACTGACCTGGAAGCTCTTCATGGCTTCCTGTCTGTGAATATATATATATATATATATATATATATATATATATATATATATATATGTCTGTGAATATATATATATATATATATATATATATATATATATATATATATATATATATATATATGTCTGTGAATATATATATATATATATATATATATATATATATATATATATATATATATATATATATATATATTAGGGCTGAGAGAGTTGCTTCTCTGAGCAGCACAGCAGACTTTACAAACCTGTATTTGTGTGAGTTTTATTGATCATCCTTTGTATGAAATAAAACTCCGCTTCTTCATATAAGAATATTGATCAAGACTTTTATTTCATATGAATCCTGACTTTGTGGCGTTATTAAGAATATTTTTCTAACAAAGAAACACACAGATTTAATTATTTTCTGTTTCCTAATGCTGCAGTTGTTTTGTTTTCCAGTCTGGGATTTTTGTGGTGTTTAGTGAAATGAATTGTTGCCAGATAACCTAAATGTACATAATGTTGGTACTCGTGTTTTCTTTTGGCTCGGTACATGTACCCCCCCCCCCCCTTCATACTGACCTCATGGTACCACCTGGACACCGGCAGACTGTGAGTGACTGCCAACCAGTTCCTGTGGACCTCGAAATCTGTGGAATGACTGACAGACACAACGGCAGATTAACAACATTTCACACCAAACCCCAAACAGAAAACTGGCATTTTAATGAAGGCTCAACAATTAAAAACACACCACAAACACTGAAAACACTTCAGCAAACAAACATCTACAGCCGACAACACAGGTTCTAAAATATTAAGCAAAATATATAGATGCTATATAATTCTGCACTGTAATAAATGTTATTATTGCACTACGACAAATAACATTTTTGACCTATTTTTCTGAGGTTTGGCGGAAAAAGATATAAAATCGCAACAAAACAGCAACATATTCATTTAAATACTTGAGCTAGAAATGCCTCAGGTTGGTACTAAATAATTAAGCCACAAATAAAAACAATATATAAAAGGTATATGCTTATTGTATTGATGCCGAAACAGCCAGCAGTAAATATTGACTTTATTGATATACTTGGTTATGTTTTAGGACTTGTTTACGCAGGCAAATAGAGTAGCAATCCTTCAATTCTGACATTGTCCTGAGAGGTTTGGCGTAGACAGATATAACAATGCATTGTATTATATTTCTGAGGACTTAAGCCTCCATACAGGGTATAAGTGCACGCAACAAAGCAACCGCGACGTAATAATTAAATTACTTGAGATAGAAGTGTCTGAAGTTCACTCTTATAATTAACAATCAGTGTATAACTTATAGACTTATATAAAAATGAGCTTCAAAACGAACTTCTAATAGAAAACGACGCCATCTTGAGGCCGTTTGGCAACATAAGCCTGGAAGTTAATAACACGTCGAGTTAATGATACACCAACAATCGTCACTTCATACAAGTCAAATTTAACTAACAGATACACACATATTGCATTAAAAAAAACGTCATTAATGTAAGTATTTCATTTTAAATGAGACTTTCTGGCTTGTAGCTAACGTTAGCTGCTCAGTTTGTTAGCCGGATGCTAACAGTTGTCGCTGCAGTTTCTAAATTATAATTCTATAAAATAAAACAGTCGTGCTGAAGCTGTGGCACTAAGTGTAACGAATTCATGAGTATTTCCACTCACTATGCGTTGATAAACAGACATTTGAGGAGAGAAACTCCCAAAGCTAACGCTGGAAACCAGCTCCAACTGTCCACCGTCGCCATGACAGTTCTGACGCTGTTGATTTTGTATGAAAAAGCTTTATTGACAAACTTGGTACGGAACATCGTGTACACTAAATATCTGTTTAAAAAAATATAAACATATATTTATAAATAAT
>NC_041368.1:25042870-25045370 GCF_900634415.1 Cottoperca gobio | reverse complement strand
GCCCAGCTTCAGGACCATCTCAAAGCCAACTGCCTCTTTGAGAAATTCCAGTCTGGTTTCCGTTCCGCCCACAGCACCGAAACAGCTCTGGTCAGGGTCACAAACGACCTGCTGATGGCGGCTGACGCTGGCTCCCCATCTCTCCTCATCCTCCTGGATCTGACTGCAGCGTTCGACACGGTCGACCATCAGATCCTCCTTCAGCGCCTCCGCTACACCATCGGACTCTCTGACTCCGCCCTGAGTTGGTTCCGGTCCTACCTCTCTGGAAGAACAGAATATGTATCCTTGGGAGGTGCAAGTTCCCAGATACCCCCAGTAACCTGTGGTGTCCCTCAAGGGTCGGTTCTTGGCCCCACTCTGTTCACCCTCTACACTCTGCCCCTTGGCCGTGTCATCAGCCAGCATGGAATACCATTCCATTGCTACGCTGATGACACACAGCTATATATAAAAACCGACCCGATGCCACATGCAGCCCCACTGTCGACATCTTCATCATCATCATCATCATCATCATCATCATTGAACACCTGCCTTGAGGCTACTTTAGTTGGCACACCACACCAGGTCCAGTCCTCCCCCATAACCCACATCACCTGTTCTGGTCAAAATATCCCCCTATCACCATCAGTCACCAACCTGGGTGTAAGATTTGACCCTCATCTGACCTTTGACACCCACATCAAACATCTGTGCAAGACCTCCTTCTACCACCTCAGGAACATAGCAGAGCTCCGTCCCACGCTCTCCCTGTCAGACGCTGAACAACTCGTCCACACCTTTGTCTCCTCAAGGTTGGACTACTGCAACGCTCTCATCATCGGGATTCCAAGCGGGAGCCTTCAGAAGCTCCAATATATCCAGAACAGCGCCGCTAGGATCCTGATGAGGGTGTGAAAATATAACCACATCACACCCATTCTCCACTCCCTCCACTGGCTTCCTGTCGCATTCAGGATCGAATACAACATCTCCCTCCTCACCCATCAGTGCATACATGGAAATGCTCCTCCGTACCTCAAGGAACTCCTCCGCCAACAAACCTCCACACGCAACCTCCGCTCCTCTAAAGAAACTTTGCTCCACCCCCCCAGGACCAAGCTCGGCACCATGGGCGATCGGGCCTTCTGCTCAGCCGCTCCTCACCTGTGGAATCCCCTCCCAGAACACCTGAGGGCGCCACAGGACACCGACTCCTTCAAGAAGAGCCTAAAAACCTTTCTTTAAAAAAGCCGATCCATAAAAATCTTATGTCTGTTGTTGTTGTTGTTGTTGTTGTTGTCCTGCATTGCAGCACCTTGAGATTGCTTTTAGCTTTGAAAGGCGCTTTACAAATAAAATGTATTATTATTATTATTATTATGTTTTTATCTCATTAATGTCTTTTAATTGTTATTGTTTTCCTTTTATTTAAATTGTATTTATTTATTTAACATAAATGTCTAAAGAAAATAATACAGGAATAAATAAGATTGATAAATAGATTATAGACACAGTACTAATACTACACTGTAAACAAAGTACTAATACTACACTGTAAACACAGTACTAATACTACACTGTAAACACAGTACTAATACTACACTGTAAACACAGTACTAATACTACACTGTAAACAAAGTACTAATACTACACTGTAAACACAGTACTAATACTACACTGTAAACACATTACTAATACTACACTGTAAACACATTACTAATACTACACTGTAAACAAAGTACTAATACTACACTGTAAACACAGTACTAATACTACACTGTAAACAAAGTACTAATACTACACTGTAAACACAGTACTAATACTACACTGTAAACACAGTACTAATACTACACTGTAAACAAAGTACTAATACTACACTGTAAACACAGTACTAATACTACACTGTAAACACATTACTAATACTACTAATACTACACTGTAAACACATTACTAATACTACACTGTAAACAAAGTACTAATACTACACTAAACACAGTACTAATACTACACTGTAAACACAGTACTAATACTACATTGTAAACACAGTACTAATACTACACTGTAAACACAGTACTAATACTACACTGTAAACAAAGTACGAATACTACACTGTAAACACAGTACTAATACTACACTGTAAACAAAGTACTAATACTACACTGTAAACACAGTACTAATACTACACTGTAAACACAGTACTAATACTACACTGTAAACAAAGTACTAACACTACATTGTAAACACAGTACTAATACTACTACACTGTAAACACACTACTAATACTACACTGTAAACAGTACTAATACTACACTGTAAACACAGTACTAATACTACACTGTAAACAAAGTATTAACACTACATTGTAAACACAGTACTAATACTACACTGTAAACAAAGTATTAACACTACATTGTAAACACAGTACTAATACTACACTGTAAACAAAGTACTAATACTACACTGTAAACACAGTACTAACACTACACTGTAAACACAGTACTAATACTACACTGTA
>NC_041368.1:25010370-25037870 GCF_900634415.1 Cottoperca gobio | reverse complement strand
CCCGCGCAGAAACACGATCGCAGTCGTCCAATCCGATGATGCTTACCTTGACGCGGCAGGAAGTACCCGACATGAATCACTTTACACTCAATCACTGTTACACCAGAGATACCAAAAAATACTTTAATTTATAAATTAAATCATTTACATCTTTTAGCCAAAAGCAAACAAAACATCTTTTTTTTAATAAACAGTTTCAATTCACAGAAAAAACTTGACCTGAACCGGTCGCGCAGAATCCAAATACAAAAATGTATTGAAGTTTATGTAAAAACACTTTCTGTTGAAAAAGAAAGTGCAGCTGGAGCGTCACTCTGCGTTCTGCTCCGTTAAAACCTCCTGCTGCTCCTCCTTCACAGCAGGAAGCTCGCTCGCCTCCACTTCCTGCTTCACTGAGGCGGCGGCAGCTTCGGCGGCGGCAGCTTCGGCGGCGGCAGCTTCGGCGGCGGCAGCTTCGGCAGCGGCAACAGCACAGGAAGTGCCGGCCCCCTCCTCCTCCTCCTCTTCTCTCTTTATGAAGGCGCCTAGCGGGTGTTCAGTGAGCAGCTTGTTGGGCGACGGCGTGACGTCGAGGTACGAAGACGTCTGAGGACAAAGTCAGGAAGTCAAACGTCTGAACGTTTCATTTTCTTATTTCATTATGATTTTATGCATTTAAAACTCTTACTTACATTTTTATAGTCTTCGAAACAGGCGGGATGGAAGTTCTGAGGAGAAAACAAAGGATGAGTCGACAGACACATTCACACTGCGGACGATGTTCTCAGGTAACGTTCAAACATTTGTATTGTTTTCTTCAGGATTATTATTTTTTTGAAGAAATTTATTTGATATCGTCGGGGGGGTCGTGTACCTTGTCGTCAACCCTCACTGCGTCTTTCAGGAACCAGTCCTCCTCCTCCTCCACCCAGTACGTCTCAAACGGCTCCTGACAGATCTCACACAGCTGCAGGAAACACCAGCAGTTCATAACCAAGCCTCCCTCACACTATAATTCATTTATATATATAATTACAATATTATATTATATAATTACAATATTATATTATATAATAACCAAGCCTCCCTCACACTATAATTCATTTATATATATAATTACAATATTATATAATTACAATATTATATTATATAATTACAATATTATATTATATAATAACCAAGCCTCCCTCACACTATAATTCATTTATATATATATAATTACAATATTATATTATATAATTACAATATTATATTATATAATAACCAAGCCTCCCTCACACTATAATTCATTTATATATATATAATTACAATATTATATTATATAATTACAATATTATATTATATAATAACCAAGCCTCCCTCACACTATAATTCATTTATATATATATAATTACAATATTATATAATTACAATATTATATTATATAATTACAATATTATATAATATAATAACCAAGCCTCCCTCACACTATAATTCATTTATATATATAATTACAATATTATATTATATAATTACAATATTATATTATATAATTACAATATTATATTATATAATAACCAAGCCTCCCTCACACTATAATTCATTTATATATATATATAATTACAATATTATATAATTACAATATTATAGAATATAATAACCAAGCCTCCCTCACACTATAATTCATTTATATATATATATAATTACAATATTATATTATATAATTACAATATTATATTATATAATAACCAAGCCTCCCTCACACTATAATTCATTTATATATATAATTACAATATTATATTATATAATTACAATATTATATTATATAATTACAATATTATATTATATAATAACCAAGCCTCCCTCACACTATAATTCATTTATATATATATAATTACAATATTATATTATATAATTACAATATTATATTATATAATAACCAAGCCTCCCTCACACTATAATTCATTTATATATATATAATTACAATATTATATTATATAATAACCAAGCCTCACCTCCCCCACTTGGTCCTTAGTGGCCTTCACACTCTGGAACTCCTTCTCCTTGGCGGCCGCCTGGCTCTTCTGCACCTCCTCCTCGTTCACCTTCTCGAAGAACGTGCTCTTCGCTCGCTCTTCGAGGTCTGCCATCTCCTCGAACTCCACCCAGTCCTGACACACACACACACACACACACACACACATTAATACATGGCCTGTACAGCGACATTAATAAATCACGATGAAGTTTAAAGCAGGTAACTCATTTTAAATCCGTCACCTGATGACGTTATGATTTGAACAAACATGTGATTGTTGCCCAGAAACTGATTTTAAAATCAAGACCTTGAGATTAAATAAACATTTTATTAACTGAACTGTTTGATTATTTTAAAGCTGTCACTCAACATGATTATTTAAATTCTTTAATTCTAACCTCAATTAAGGAAATGCTAAAAAGAGAATAAATTCTTTAATAAAAAAACAAATATACTCCTAAACTTAAGCATTAGTGCTCGATGAGGAAAAGATACCACGACGATATCAAAGAACATTCAGATGTACTCGCTTGTTGAATGAGCCGTCAGTATGAGAGCATGACGGGCCACCTCACAAATATGCCTGCGATGCAGTGAACCAATCACCTCTGAGGGAGGAAGAACCTATCGTACAGTCAACACTATCTGAGTCCTAAAATGGCAGGAAGAATGCACCGAGAAAATATGAAGACCAACATCGGACGTTTTATTAGAGAGGAGCATTTTCCCTCTCTGCTAAAAGCAAGCGGACAAGCCACCGGCGCCGCCCTGAGAAAGCAAACAGCCCGATATGCAACATTGGTTGAAACCCTGCATGAAAGCTTTGCGACCCGGTTTCATAATCTACAACTGAAAAGGTCACAGATTACGTTCCTCGTCGACCCTTTTAATGCAGAGACGGACTGTTTGAAAGCCCCGCTGGTCACGGACGAGGCGGTGGCCGAGTTGGAGATGATCGAACTTTCTGAGGAAGACCGACTGAAAGCTGTTCTGAGGGAAGGGACCCTTGAGTTCTGGAAAACTGTGCCAATTGAAAAATATCCCAACGTCAAACGGGCTGCACTCAAGCTACTATCAATGTTTGGTTCAACACACGTCTGTGAGTCGGTGTGTTCTCCCTGAAACACGTGAAATCAAAGTATCCATCTGTTCTGACACACGTGTGAAAGAATCGCTTCGAGTGACCACAACGAATACAAGACAGATATGAGGAGGATTGTTCGAGGCAAGGAATGTCAGACGTCCCACTAATGTAAAGAAGCAACATGCAGAGGAAGATAAAACACACTGAGAGTGTGTGTGTGTGTGAGACACAATGTTCAATGTTGATAATAACTGTTAAATTTCTGTCAATATTATGGTGTGTGACATTTACAATAAATCTGTCTGAGCAGAGCTGTGTGTCTGTCTGTGTGAGGGTGTGTGTGTGTGTGTGTGTGTGTGTGTGTCTGTGTGTGTCTGTGTCTGTCTGTCTGTGTGAGGGTGTCTGTCTGTGTGAGGGTGTGTGTCTGTGTGTGTGTGTGTGTGTGTCTGTCTGTGTGAGGGTGTGTGTGTGTGTGTGTAAAGTTTTAGATTTTAATGTTGTCTGTGAGAGAGAGAGAGGGGAGGAAGAGAGTGAGGGAGCACAGAGAAAGGCTGAGAACAAAAGAGAGAATGAGAGGGGGGGTGCGCATCTGTGACTGTGTGTATGATGTGGCTCTTTGCCGTAACATAGTAACATCTTTGGCTCTTAACCTCTGACTGGTTGGCCCCCCCTGCTCTAGAGTAACCCCGACCGTTTCTTTAGCGTGTGCGTTCTCACCCTCTGGCCGTAGTACCAGCGGCGGTGCGTGATCTTCTTGCTGGCCACCTTGCCGGCGTGGTTCTGTCTGAAGTGCCAGTCCAGGTGGTCGGCGTACATGTCGGTCTGAGCGGCGGTGAACCTCATGCTGCACAGGCAGCACTGGTTCCCCGAGTACAGCTTAGTGACCACGCTCTCATAGCGCCTGGGAGACGGATAGAACTCAGTATTATTACAAGTACTTGCATATTAATAACTATACTTTATATCCCCAGAAGGAACTCATGATCACTGATACATTAAATCACATGAACCCTCCGAACGTTCCACTCACTGTTTCATGTCGTCCACTTTGAAGCCGGTGAGGTCTGGGAGGTCTTCATCTTCGTCATCCTCCACCTCCTCTTCCTCCTCCTCCACCGCAGGCGGAGCTGCTGGCAGCGTGGAAGCAGGTTCTGGACAATAGGAAACAAATAATAAATGAAAGAACCTTTATTAAAGGTTGCGTCCTGAACGGTTCACAGTGCAGCAGAAAGCTCTCAGATCGGACGGTCCACTGACCAGCGCTGGCGGTCGGCGCAGCGTCAGGCTGCAAGGGTTTGATGATGCCGTTGGAGACGAGCTTGGACAGCAGGTCGTTGACGTCAACCTGGCCGAAGTGGTTCTCTGGAGGGGCGCCCTGCGGCGCTACAGGGACACAAACAAATTAGTCACAAACACTTCAATTCAAGAAAACACTTTGTGTTGAAACCAGAGGACGATCTTACTCTGCTGCACGAAAGGCACCGAGTTCTGAGGCAGGAAGGGCTGGCTGAGGTTCCCCAACATGTTCACCTGCAGACAACAAGACTTTAAAACAGCGCATATATAAATATATATATATATATATATATATATATATATATATATATATATATATATATATATATATATATATATATATATATATATATATATATATATATATATATATATATATATAATATAATATAATATAATATAATATATAATCCTAACCATCAGATCTCCATGTTTGAGGCTGAAAACATTGTTAATCTGCGGGCGTCACTCACCGGCTGCTGCATGCCCACAGCGGGGGCCGCGGGGTTGTAGAAGGGGGTGGGGGCCGGCTGGCCGAAGGACGGCGTCGGCTGCATGTTGAAGTTTCCGGCTGGCTGCAGGTTCGGCTGAGCCGGGAACGCCATCGGCCCCGCGGGGAACTGAGGGTTCATGGGCTCCGGGAAGCGCTGGGGGGCCATGTTGAAGCTCTGCTGGGGGGCGATGGAACTCTCGTAGATTGACGGGGCCATCTGCCTCATGGGGGGCTGCATGTTGTGCTGGGGAGTAAACCTCATGGGGCCCTGCTGGCCGGGGGGGCACTCGTAGAGCGGCGGCCCGCTCTGATGGGGCACGATGTCAAACCGGGGTCCCGGCTGGACGGGCGACTCGAAGCGCATCGGACCGTCGAACCTCATCGGGCCGTCGAAGCGCATCGGCCGCTGCTGCTGGAAGCCCATTGGTCCAGAGCCAGGAGCCATGTTGCCGTCAAAGCGCCGCGGTGCATCAAAGCGCTGCATTGAGCCGTCAAAGTGTCCCTGTCCATCAAACCTCACGGGGGGCTGCTGACCGTCGAACCTCCCCGGGCCCTGAGGGTGGGGGGGCCCGTCGAACCGCCTTATAGCGTCTCCGCCTCTCATTGGACCATGAGACATGTGGGGCCCATCGAACCTCTCTGGCATGTTGTGATGAGGCGGCACGCCACCGTCGAACCTGCCGGGGCCCTGGTGGTGCGGCCCGTCGAAGCGAGACGAGTCATCGTAGCGCCCGGGGCCCCCGCCTTCGTACCACCCCGGAGGGTGTGGTCTGTTGGGGCCCATGGGTACGGGCCCATCATACCGCTGCGGGGGGTGCCCTCCGTCATGAGGCGGCGTGTGTCCCGGGGAGTCGCCGTGCTGGTGCACAGAAGCCATCGGTCCTACGCGGGCCGGCGCCTTGAGGATGGATTTGGGAGGAGGGAGGGGGTGAGGGAGGGGGCCATCCAGGCCGAGGGGCTCGTCGTCAGAGTGCTCGCTGTTGGGGCTCTCGAAGCGAGGGATCGGACTCATCTCCGCCGAGTCTTTCTGGGTCAGAGGCGGCAGGCGCTCACGTTCAAACCTGGGCGCCGGCGCCTCCACGGCAACCGGGCTCGGGGAGTTCCTGTGCACCACTGTGCCGGAGGCCGCCGGTACCTCCGGCCTCCGCAGGTCGGGGTGTCGGGAGTCGTACCTCCGGGGAGCGTCGTAGCCGCTCTTCTGCTCCTCGCTCAGACGCTGCCGCTCCGTCAGCGGCGAGTTCCACTCTCGCTCACCTGCAAACAAACAGAAAGGTCACGAAGACGTTTGCTGCACCAACAGAATGTTGGAACATTAAGTTTGTTGTATTTCAGCAGAACTGCGAACACATTATTCTGTTTAACAAATAACGATATTGAGCGTCATCGTGCCGCCCTCAAGACTTCCTGTCGTGAGGAGGTACATGTGTAGAGTCTAACCCTGCTGTCACTGATCGAGACCCTGACCCCTGACCTCTGACCTCTCTGTGGATCAAGATAATATTTGTCTTGGCAGTTTAAAAGCAGACGTGCTGCTGGCGGTCGCGTGGGCAGCAGGGCACTCACTGGGCTCTCGGGGGTCGGCTCTCCTCCTGAAGCGGAGACCCGGCAGAGACTTCAGGGTCGGGAACTCTTTGCCGTGGTTGTACTCCTCGATCATGGGGCCGAGCGGCGGCCGCGGCTCCTCGCTCTCTTTACTCCGCCGCTCGCCTGCAAGAGTCGAGAAGACTTAATGTTCTGAAACCAGCTACATCATTAAATACTTTATTTTAACATCATGAATGTTCCGTCCCAGAACCCTCAGCTCACCTTGCCTCTCCCGTGGCGCCCGGCTGTATTTATGTGGCGGTGGGTGTTCAGCGCCCGTGTTCGCTACCGTGTTCTCGCCCGGCACAACTTCCTCGTCCTCCTCCGGACTGTCCTCGCCCTCCCACTCCTCGCCGGCGGCCCGGTGCGTGACCTGAGTCTTCCTCAGCTTGGACTTGTGCTCGTAGTAAGACAGCTCCGCCGCGTCCATGCCGGCGCCGCTGGGCCGAGGCTGAGCACAGGCGGGCTGTTGCGGTTTCTTGGCGGGGAAGTCTGCGGAGTCGCTCCAGACGTCCGAGTGCTGCTTCTCCTCCTGATACTGGAAGAAGTGTTTGATCTGGTGCGCCATGTTCAGGAAGTCCTCCTGAGAAATCTCGCCGCTCTCCAGACGCTTACTGGCCTGCAGAGAGACGTCCGGTCAACACGTCAAATACAAAGTATTTAAATAATGAGGCTTTAAAGAAAAGATGTGGAGACGTACCCTCCGGAGAAGGTCCTTCTTGGAGGCCGTGTTGAGGACTTCGGGGATCTGCATGTTGGCGTCCACGCTGAGGCGATGCTTCGGGGTGCGGGGAGCGGAGGGGCGAGTCGGGGTGCCGTACGGTTTGTGTCTCGGAGGACCGGGCTTCACGTGAGAGTCCTCCGGCAGCTTCGGACTGGAGAGGAAACAGATGTTAGATCCCGTAAAGAATCAGCACGAGATCCGCTGCACTCAATCTAAACATTTAAAGATACACAAACATTCAAACCACAGGATCTGTCCATCACCCTAACCCCACCACCTCTTCATCAACCACCTCTTCATCACGATTACTTTCTATTGAAATTGTCTGAATATCATAAAATAATTGTTGAATTTCCATCAAAGAAAAGTAAATAATCAAGTTTAAGACGCTGAAACTGCAGAAATGATATCCTTAAATCTTCAGACAGACCATAATATAATATACACACATAATAGCTCAAAGCTTCTTAAAGCAGGAACAATCGACCGGACTTCAGTCTTTAGTTTAAACTTAATAAAATCTCTGCGGCATGAAGAACAAAGGAAAAGGCTGAAAGAACATTGAGATCAAAGCTCACTGCTTGTTCTCCTCCCAGCCGCTCCTCCAGCGCTGCGGCGCCTCCTTGGCCTCCTTGCTGCCGTCGTGGCTCCGGGGGGAGTGAGAGTCTCTGGACTCGGCGTGTCGATCCTCCGCCGGCCTCTTCGACCTCCTGCCCTCCGATTGGTTCTTCTTGGGCGCGAGCCGGTCCTCGCGGACGGGCTTGCCGTGGTCGGGCTTGCCGTGGTCTGGCTCGTCGGCGCGGACCCTCCTGGGTTTGCCGGGTTTCTGGGAGGGCGACGGGGACAGGGAGCTGCTCCGGGTTCTGCTCTTGGGCGACCGCCGGTCCTTCCTCTTCGGGGAGGAGGTGGGGGAGCGGGACCGCGAGCGCGTTCGTTTTCTGGCGTGTGTTCGAGCGTTGCCTCCTGTCTTGAACTCGGGCTTCTCCGTGGACTCGTCGCGCTCGTGTTTGGCCGTGGTGCCGTTCACCAGCTTCCCCTTCACGGCCCTCTGAGCGTCGGCCGGCCGGGCCATCTCCACGCGTTCCTTCTTGTCCACGCAGCGCTTCTTCTCCTTCAGCTCCTCGGCCTCTCGACTCTTGTCCTGCGGGCGCTTCTTCAGCCGCGGGTCTTTCTTCAGGCCGTCAGCTGACTTCTGGATCTCGGCCTCCGCCTGTTTGATTTTTCCCGGGACACTTTTGACCACCGGAGACGGAGGCTTGGTTTTGGGCTTCTCCTCTGACGCGTCTTTCCTCGGGGTCCTGGCTTTGTCTGGCCGGGGCGGTTTCTCTGGTGTCAGAGCAGGACTTCCTGTCGTGGCGGAGCCGTCCTTCTTTCCTGCAGTTTGTTCTTTGGGCTGGGGGCCCCCCGAGGATCCACTGCGGTTCAGGCGGGGGTCTCTGGTGGCCGGCTTGGCGTCCATCGGAGGCGGGACCCATGGTCGGACCACGGAAGCAGTTTGGCTGCCGGGCTTCACCGCCGCTGAGCCCGGAGTTGCTGCCGCGGTCGGCATCACAAACCCCCCCGCCTGCAGACACAACACACAGCTGAAACATGAGTCTGACTAAACAGGAAGCAGTTCGTCCTGCTGACCATCATCAGCTGACACACTGAGAACTCCTTCGCACCGAGAAAATAAAGTTTTGAGCATCAGACAGAAATCTTTATGAACATCTTTAAACTCTGAATTATTCGACATGTTCGGATGATTTAAAGATTAAAACTAGTCAGTGACAATGTTAAACACTAACAAAGATTATATTCTGTACATTATGGATCATTTAGTTCAGATAAACACGCGGTGGATTCTGAAGATGAATCGTGAAACCCGACTTAGTTTTGGAATCTAACCTTCAAAATAAAAGCAGACGTTTGGAACATTAACTTTAGTATTAGTGCCATACTGAGTCTTTATTTCTTTAACATTAAAAGCTTCTATTGAGGTTTTTAGATGATGCTTCGACTGTCAAATAAAGATACAAATAAATCCTCAATTTGACGAGTTCCTCGGTTAAAAAAAGAACTAAATAGTCTTTCTCGAATGTATTTATTATTGATGTAATATCAGTATTATAATACTGATATTCCAAGTCTTGCGCCCCAGCCCGTGAGCAGCGGCTCCTACCAGCTGAGCTTTGGTCTGCTCCAGCTCCAGCTCGATCTTCTTCTGCTGCAGCTCCAGCAGCTGCTTCTGTTTGGCCAGCAGCTGCTGTCGGATCAGAGACTCCTGTGTGAGGCTGGACTGGCTGACGGCGGGGGGCGGCTGGGCAGCGGGGGCCGGAGGAGGCGGCGGCGGCGCAGGTTTAGAGGGAGCAGGCTGCGGAGAGGGCGCCTCCTCAGACTGGAGACGAGACAGACAGGTTATTTAACTTCAGATAACATGGAGGATTCATCTGCTCGTCAGTTTATACATCAATGTTAGAACAGATGATCCGAGGCTCGTCTGTAAATGTCACTGTGATGACATCGTGCACGGTTTAAGTTTGTGTTTTTAAACTTTAGTTTCTACTAAATAAAGAAATGTTTTATATCAGGATGTGAAGAAGACTGAGGTGATGAAGACCTTCTTTAAACGCTCAGATTGTAGTTTGTTTTAGAGCTGCAGCTGAACATTGTTTAATTAATCATCTGGTTAGAAGATGTCAGAAACATGAACCCTGTCTCAAAGCTGCTTCTGTAACAGCTGCTTCTGTAACAGCTGCTTCTGTAACAGCTGCTTCTCTAACAGCTGCTTCTCTAACAGCTGCTTCTCTAACAGCTGCTTCTCTAACAGCTGCTTCTCTAACAGCTGCTTCTGTAACAGCTGCTTCTAACAGCTGCTTCTGTAACAGCTGCTTCTCTAACAGCTGCTTCTCTAACAGCTGCTTCTGTAACAGCTGCTTCTAACAGCTGCTTCTCTAACAGCTGCTTCTCTAACAGCTGCTTCTCTAACAGCTGCTTCTGAAACAGCTGCTTCTAACAGCTGCTTCTGTAACAGCTGCTTCTAACAGCTGCTTCTGAAACAGCTGCTTCTGTAACAGCTGCTTCTCTAACAGCTGCTTCTCTAACAGCTGCTTCTGTAACAGCTGCTTCTCTAACAGCTGCTTCTCTAACAGCTGCTTCTCTAACAGCTGCTTCTCTAACAGCTGCTCTGTAACAGCTGCTTCTGTAACAGCTGCTTCTCTAACAGCTGCTTCTCTAACAGCTGCTTCTGTAACAGCTGCTTCTCTAACAGCTGCTTCTGTAACAGCTGCTTCTCTAAAAGCTGCTTCTGTAACAGCTGCTTCTCTAAAAGCTGCTTCTCTAAAAGCTGCTTCTGTAACAGCTGCTTCTCTAACAGCTGCTTCTGTAACAGCTGCTTCTCTAAAAGCTGCTTCTGTAACAGCTGCTTCTCTAAAAGCTGCTTCTCTAAAAGCTGCTTCTGTAACAGCTGCTTCTCTAAAAGCTGCTTCTGTAACAGCTGCTTCTCTAACAGCTGCTTCTCTAACAGCTGCTTCTCTAACAGCTGCTTCTCTAACAGCTGCTGCTTCTCTAACAGCTGCTTCTCTAACAGCTGCTTCTGTAACAGCTGCTTCTCTAACAGCTGCTTCTCTAACAGCTGCTTCTGTAACAGCTGCTTCTAACAGCTGCTTCTCTAACTCTATATTTGAGGCTGAAAAACTCCTTTAACGATTACGAGTCATCACCTCCACATGCAGAGCTGTACTGGTAAATATAAAGATGGGCGTATGAAATACATTTTAGTGATACAAATAGAAACATTTCAGAAAACTCAAGTTTGACTTGGTTCCTTCAAAACTATGAATTATTGTGAGATGAACAAAGTGGATTTGACATTTGCTCACAACTTGAAATGTAGAATTACTAATTTAAATATTGATGTGAAGAGCATGAACGTATAAAGCGTCTTCCACCCCGAGAGACGAGCTGCTGCAGTGAAAACATGGAAGAGTTCAACAGGAAATCCTTTTAAAAGCAGTTTTATTCAGAAACTAAATCTGGTTTGTTTACTTTGTTCTCTGGTTGCAGATTCTGATGATGAAAACTGAAGAGCTTTCTTTTATAGGAACGATGCATCGTGGAACATAAAGCACATTAATAACATATTCTAATCGTTTAGTCTGAAATGTAACGTTGACTTTACAGCAGTCTGAATGTTTGACTCAAAGTAAACTTGTTATTTCCTGCAGGTTTAAACGTCACAGCACGTCATTATGTATCTGCAAAGTTGTATAATGATGCCGGGACTTTTAATACTACACTGTGGAAATACTGTTACAAGTAAAAGTACTTCAAACTTTAATACAGTACAAAAGCATTCAAATATCTGAAAGTACCAGAAGTAAAAGTACAAGTTCTGCAGAATGTGCTTTGTACATTATTGATGCATTAATATGTACATTGAATTTCACAAAAGGGATGAGTAAAGTTTTAATACTGTAGATAATATTTAGTATGAATAAGAATCTATAAAGTGACACAAGTCAGGCTGCACATACACACCTGTTTTAAAAACTTTGGGTTGACGTGGATGCTGGCGTTCACAGTGGGCGGCAGCGGCTTGATGGGCCAGGCCGGGTCCACAGAGTTGACCCGCACGTCCAGCGCGTACAGCTTCTTCAGAGGAAACACGTCGTCCCACGTGGAGCGCAGCTTGAACAAACTCTTCCTGGTGTTTTCATCCACCTACAACAGAAGGACATGACTTGGTCCACAGCGAGCAGCAACATGAGAAACTGAAACATTTCATGTGACAAACTGCAACACTTAGAAACAAGAAGCAATCTGATTAAATACTTAAACAGCATGGCATTACCCCCCCCCCCATTAGCAGCTAGGTTATGGCATTAAAGGGCCAGTTCACCCCACACTTTAACCTTCCCTCTGACCCGAGGTTATTCATCGAGATCGTTCAAGCTGCCAAGAGATTTCAACTTGGAGAATCCAACTAAAAATACATTTTGAAGTTTGTTTTGTGAGGGAAGTATTTTCTTTCTGCCGGACTACACACGCCTCTCGTCCCCGATGCACGCTTCCTCCTGCGTGGTGATACGGCAGAGAGAAAATAGATCCACGTGAAACTGGTTTTAGTTTACTGCTGGGTTAGTTTTAAAAATGTCTTTTTTGCCATTTTATACGAGGCGGCCGACGGCGCCACACACTCAGCAGCTCGCACCAAAACACTCAAGATTAAAAACCAGGCCGGTAAAACATGTTTAAGCGTTGGGGTGAACGGTCCCTTTAAGAGCGCAGAGTGCAGGAGACCAAACATGAAAAGCAAGCAACAACAAACAGGAAGTGAAGAGGGCTGCTACACAGGTTTAGTGCTTAATTTGAATTGAACAATGCTTAACAGCAGCATAGAGAACTGTACCTTTTCAAAGACACATATAAATGAAGTGATTAGGTTTTTAGCAAACACTGCAAGGTACTCTCCTCCAACATTCTTCACTATGGAATCCACTAAGTACAAAACTGGAAGCTTCTCGATGGATGGGGCCTGGAGCAATAGAAAACTCGACAAGTTTAGAAAACAACAGGGGTTAAAAACAAAACATTTCAGAACAAATCACAAGCTGACAGGATAAACGGGCGGAGTGCCCCCCCCTCACCACCCGCCGCGTCGGGGAAACCTCAAGCGAAAAAGACAAAAATAAAGTCAGTGACGAGGGGGAAGCGACAAATCAGCCGACAGTCCGAAAACATTCGTCTTCGTTCTGGAATCAAAGTAAAATCGAGAAAAAATAAAGTCCAAGCTTTGCCCGTCCAAAAATGTGCAGAAAAATCTGTCATCTTCAAACGTAATCAGTTCAGATCGTTCCCCAAGGCCAGGGAGAAAAACATGTCCAGGTGCATTGTGGGTAAAAAAAAAAGTCCAGTCTTCGGAACCTTTTTACCTCCAAAGAGGGCTCTTTCCTCGAACCACTCTTTGTACTTTACCCAGGCGAGTTTGACTCTTTAACTTTCACCCAGTGACTTTTATTCACTCATAAGTTTTACCCCTCAGTTTTTCTCCTTTGGGTTGTTTAAAAAAAAAAAAAACTCTGGTACCCGTCGGGAGGTGATCATTAAAGACGCTGCATTTACACTCTGCTACCAAACTGCAGCTGAGCAAACACTGTTTGTACAAGTGTCACATCATGTAAACCAGAGGACACCAAGAAATTACACTGG
Organism: Cottoperca gobio; assembly: GCF_900634415.1. Taxonomy (NCBI): domain Eukaryota; kingdom Metazoa; phylum Chordata; class Actinopteri; order Perciformes; family Bovichtidae; genus Cottoperca; species Cottoperca gobio. Next base: position 25,024,504 of record NC_041368.1, on the reverse strand, counting down.
GAAATAAAAAATGACAAAAAGCACATTTCACATTTTTTATTATAAACATTTTAACCATTCAATGACATTTCAGTAAATCAAGATTCACTAGTTAATGCACTTGTGATGCGTTCAGGCGTCAAAGCTTTGTTACTCAGATGCTTTTCTATAGACGCTTTAGGAAGGAGCACACGTCTCTGTGTTCACCAACAGTAACACGGCGAGCCTCCGTCAGCAGAACACACGTCTGTGAATATTCAGATCTGCAGTCAAAATCCACCGTAACTAAAACTAAACCGGGTCATCCGTCTGTCTGACTCATGATTTATGATTCTTTTTGACTGATTGTAATATTGTTAACGGAAGGAAAGATAGTCATTATTATCTCAGCCTCCAATCTGTTTTCTATTAAGAGACAAAGACATAAAGACCTTGAAGACGTCAGCTGGACTCAGACACTGGGATGGATTTACTATTTTCTTACATTTTCAACACCAAACTATCGATTAATGTAGAAAATGATGTTTTGGTTGCAGCTCGGGAGTTAAAGTCGCTTCAGTAAAGGATGCTGTTCATAAAGTCTTTAATCTGCACTTTGAGCTGTTTATAATGGATGATTCTTTCTTTTGATATCGTGTTGGTGAAGCACTTTGTAACAGTAGTCTGTAACAGTAGTCTGTAACAGTAGTCTGTAACAGTAGTCTTAACAGTAGTCTAACAGTAGTCTAACAGTAGTCTAACAGTAGTCTAACAGTAGTCTAACAGTAGTCTAACAGTAGTCTGTAACAGTAGTCTGTAACAGTAGTCTAACAGTAGTCTAACAGTAGTCTAACAGTAGTCTGTAACAGTAGTCTGTAACAGTAGTGTAACAGTAGTGTAACAGTAGTCTGTAACAGTAGTCTGTAACAGTAGTCTAACAGTAGTCTGTAACAGTAGTATAACAGTAGTCTGTAACAGTAGTCTAACAGTAGTCTGTAACAGTAGTCTGTAACAGTAGTCTAACAGCAGTCTGTAACAGCAGGTTGTAACAGTAGTCTGTAACAGTAGTCTGTAACAGCAGTCTGTAACAGCAGTCTGTAACAGTAGTCTAACAGTAGTCTAACAGCAGTCTGTAACAGCAGGTTGTAACAGCAGTCTGTAACAGTAGTCTAACAGCAGTCTGTAACAGTAGTCTGTAACAGTAGTCTAACAGTAGTCTAACAGTAGTCTAACAGTAGTCTAACAGTAGTCTAACAGTAGTCTGTAACAGTAGTCTAACAGTAGTCTGTAACAGTAGTCTGTAACAGTAGTCTGTAACAGTAGTCTGTAACAGTAGTCTAACAGTAGTCTAACAGTAGTCTGTAACAGTAGTAGTCTGTAACAGTAGTCTGTAACAGTAGTCTGTAACAGTAGTCTGTAACAGTAGTCTGTAACAGTAGTCTAACAGCAGTCTGTAACAGCAGGTTGTAACAGTAGTCTGTAACAGTAGTCTGTAACAGCAGTCTGTAACAGTAGTCTAACAGTAGTCTAACAGCAGTCTGTAACAGCAGGTTGTAACAGTAGTCTGTAACAGTAGTCTAACAGTAGTCTAACAGCAGGTTGTAACAGTAGTCTGTAACAGTAGTCTGTAACAGCAGTCTGTAACAGCAGTCTGTAACAGTAGTCTAACAGTAGTCTAACAGTAGTCTAACAGCAGTCTAACAGCAGTCTGTAACAGTAGTGTAACAGTAGTCTGTAACAGCAGTCTAACAGTAGTCTAACAGTAGTCTAACAGCAGTCTGTAACAGCAGGTTGTAACAGTAGTGTAACAGTAGTCTGTAACAGCAGTCTAACAGTAGTCTGTAACAGCAGTCTAACAGTAGTCTGTAACAGCAGTCTGTAACAGTAGTCTGTAACAGCAGTCTAACAGTAGTCTGTAACAGTAGTCTGTAACAGTAGTCTGTAACAGTAGTCTGTAACAGTAGTCTGTAACAGTAGTCTGTAACAGTAGTCTGTAACAGTAGTCTGTAACAGTAGTCTGTAACAGTAGTCTAACAGTAGTCTGTAACAGTAGTCTGTAACAGTAGTCTGTAACAGTAGTCTGTAACAGTAGTCTGTAACAGTAGTCTAACAGTAGTCTAACAGTAGTCTGTAACAGTAGTCTGTAACAGTAGTCTGTAACAGTAGTCTAACAGTAGTCTGTAACAGTAGTCTGTAACAGTAGTCTGTAACAGTAGTCTGTAACAGTAGTTGGTAACTGTAGTTTGAAACAGTAGTTTGAAACAGTGCTGTATAATAGTTAATGTTTTATGAGCTAATTAAACAGAGCTTTATTCTCTTAATGTTCTATATTCTCTTTATATCCAAACATTTCCTGTTTCTTTTATTGTGAAACACTAGTTGAAATAAACAATCTTGCCCACTTTGAAGTCTCAAAGTTTACATGTAAAATAACTGTTTTAGCAAAAAAAACACTATTTATCACATTGTGTATTTTGACCTTGAGGTTATTAATTTACACAATCACCCATCAGAACAAAACAGGAAGTCTTTACCAACTGAAAATGCAACACAAGTTTATTGTTTTTAATAATGGTTTAAAAGTTAAAAACATGGCCTAATACGCTTGTATGTTGTAATATTAGTGTTTGTACTTGCAGTATTTGAGTGCAGGTACTGACAGGACAGGTGTGTCTGCTTCACAGTGCACGTGGTGTTAATAAACATGTCACTTATAATCTGTTTCCACACAAACGAGCTAAAAGTCATTTTACGGTGGATTTTCACTTCAGTTTCACATCAGTGCCGCGAGTTTCGACTAAAATTAGCTGTTAAAAATAACTTCTTCGTTCTGAAACAAACTATATATTATTAAAAACCGACGTTTTCACTTTAATACACAAAATGGAGTTTGAAGAGCGGCTAACAGCGCAGCTAACAGAGCAGCTCGGGGACATCTCGCTAGCCGCCATGTTGCTAACAGGCCTACATTACTACATATATCGACATAGAAGCATCTGAAATTGAAAGTATTCTATATTTATAAAAACCTTGCTTATTTGCGCTTCAATAATAGCGACGATATCCTTGGCGAAGTTGAGGTTTTCCTCGGCCAGGATGGTCAGCATGTTGATGTGCGGCTTGCTGTTGAATGTCAGGTCTTCCAGAGAGGACTGGTACTCCCGGCAGGCGTCTTCCCTCGCCGCTTTGTCGTCCATCTTTGAGCTGAGCGAGCCCGGGAAACCTACAGCAGCCTTAACGGTACCATAACCATTGACCAGCAGGCAGTCCATGAACTCATGGAGCTAACGGTTCTGCTCTGGTTTGATAGAATAAAGCCGCTTTTAGTGCTTTATTTCAGTCGTCGTTCTACACCCGTTTATTAACGACGACAAGAAGATGGCGGCTGGAACTGGAGGCCTCATACGTCACATGTTTTTTTATATCAGCCGTGACGTCAGTGAAGTCTCATTGGTTGGTTTCAGGTCGCCTGGACCGGGATCTTGCATTTCATTGGTTGTATAAAATAACAGTCACACAAATGAGCCAATCATAATGAAGCTCTGTGAGTTTATTATTACGTAAAGTCAGACATGTTTCCCGACACAGCAACATGAGGCCGGAGCTGTCTGACTGCAGACTGTCTCACTGCAGTCTGTCTCACTGCAGACTGTCTCACTGGTTTTAAAGGTTCTTAGGACAATATTAGCAAATCTATTTGATCTGAAACAGAATGAATAGTTGCGCTCAGTGTAGATATATCATATGTATATTATATATAAATATATATTGTATAATCTTTGTGTATGTCCCTTGGAATACTTAAGTACATAAGTTGTAAACATATTTTTTACACTTCTATAGTCTTACTCATGTGTATTCGAAAGTATATATGTATAATGATGATTAAAATGAAATAATCTAACCTTTTGTCCAAATTTATTTATTTCTCTTTATAGTTCCACTTTGAGAATTACTGGCTTATTGCATTTAAATATTTAAATATTGTCCACTACAGCAGGTTAAGTCTTTGAAAACAAAATGTCAAGTGTTGTTTTTATTTCTAAATGGTTGAAAAATTGCATTTTAATCTGAATTGTGATTTAAGATATTTCCTCCGTAAATGGAAATCAGGATACACGTTTATATTTCTTTAATTTAAATAATTTAAATAATGAATATTGTCGCCTGTACAGCTTTTCCATTTAAACTTTAAAAGGTCATAGCCCGCCTGTACGAGTATGTGGAAATTAAAATCTTAATTGTATTATTGCATTTTTAATGTAAACAAAACATACATACAATGCTATTGAGGACCCTCTGGGCTTTCATACGTATTTATGTATTTCTCCATAAAGAGTGAATCGTGTGTTATTAGCAGTCGCTGTTCCAGCCGCCATGTGAGGCCTGAAAGCAGCTGCTGGATGATATTAGACCGGAGACGAGAACAACACGTTCACCATCATGTACGTTCAACATCACGTATGTTCACCATCACGTATGTTAAACATCATGTTCAACATCATGTTCAACATCATGTACGTTCAACATCACGTATGTTCACCATCACGTATGTTCAACATCATGTTCAACATCATGTTCAACATCATGTACGTTCAACATCACGTATGTTCACCATCATGTATGTTCACCATCACGTATGTTCACCATCACGTATGTTCACCATCACGTACGTTCACCATCACGTATGTTCACCATCATGTTCAACATCATGTTCACCATCATGTATGTTCACCATCACGTATGTTCACCAGCATGTATGTTCACCATCACGTATGTTCACCATCATGTATTTATTTACATTATTATTATTTACATTTATTGTCCACTTGATAGCGCAGTAGAGCAAATGAAGCACCATGAAGATTCAGCCCATGTGCAAACGAATGAAGCTTCATCTCCCAATTACTAGTGTTCACCATCATGTATGTTCACCATCATGCATGTTCACCATCACGTATGTTCACCATCACGTATGTTCACCATCATGCATGTTCACCATCACGTATGTTCACCATCACGTATGTTCACCATCACGTATGTTCACCATCACGTTCACCATCATGCATGTTCACCATCACGTATGTTCACCATCACGTATGTTCACCATCACGTATGTTCACCATCATGCATGTTCACCATCACGTATGTTCACCATCATGCATGTTCACCATCATGCATGTTCACCATCACGTATGTTCACCATCACGTATGTTCACCATCATGTATGTTCACCATCATGCATGTTCACCATCACGTATGTTCACCATCATGCATGTTCACCATCATGCATGTTCACCATCACGTATGTTCACCATCACGTATGTTCACCATCACGTATGTTCACCATCATGCATGTTCACCATCATGCATGTTCACCATCACGTATGTTCACCATCACGCATGTTCACCATCACGTATGTTCACCATCATGCATGTTCACCATCATGCATGTTCACCATCACGTATGTTCACCATCACGTATGTTCACCATCATGTATGTTCACCATCACGTTCACCATCATGTATGTTCACCATCACGTTCACCATCATGTATGTTCACCATCACGTATGTTCACCATCACGTTCACCATCATGTATGTTCACCATCACGTTCACCATCACGTATGTTCACCATCATGTATGTTCACCATCACGTTCACCATCATGTATGTTCACCATCACGTTCACCATCACGTATGTTCACCATCACGTATGTTCACCATCATGTATGTTCACCATCATGTATGTTCACCATCACGTTCACCATCACGTATGTTCACCATCATGTATGTTCACCATCATGTACGTTCACCATCATGTATGTTCACCATCATGTATTTATTTACATTATTATTATTTACATTTATTGTCCACTTGATGGCGCAGTAGAGCAAATGAAGCACCATGAAGGTTCAGCCCATGTGCAAACGAATGAAGCTTCATCTCCCAATTACTAGTGTTCACCATCATGTATGTTCACCATCATGTATGTTCACCATCATGCATGTTCACCATCACGTATGTTCACCATCACGTATGTTCACCATCATGCATGTTCACCATCACGTATGTTCACCATCACGTATGTTCACCATCACGTATGTTCACCATCACGTTCACCATCATGCATGTTCACCATCACGTATGTTCACCATCACGTATGTTCACCATCATGCATGTTCACCATCACGTATGTTCACCATCACGTATGTTCACCATCACGTATGTTCACCATCACGTTCACCATCATGCATGTTCACCATCACGTATGTTCACCATCACGTATGTTCACCATCACGTATGTTCACCATCACGTATGTTCACCATCACGTATGTTCACCATCACGTATGTTCACCATCACGTATGTTCACCATCATGCATGTTCACCATCACGTTCACCATCACGTATGTTCACCATCATGTATGTTCACCATCACGTTCACCATCATGTATGTTCACCATCACGTTCACCATCATGTATGTTCACCATCACGTATGTTCACCATCATGTATGTTCACCATCATGTATGTTCACCATCACGTTCACCATCACGTATGTTCACCATCATGTATGTTCACCATCATGTACGTTCACCATCATGTATGTTCACCATCATGTATTTATTTACATTATTATTATTTACATTTATTGTCCACTTGATGGCGCAGTAGAGCAAATGAAGCACCATGAAGGTTCAGCCCATGTGCAAACGAATGAAGCTTCATCTCCCAATTACTAGTGTTCACCATCATGTATGTTCACCATCATGTATGTTCACCATCATGCATGTTCACCATCACGTATGTTCACCATCACGTATGTTCACCATCATGCATGTTCACCATCACGTATGTTCACCATCACGTATGTTCACCATCACGTATGTTCACCATCACGTTCACCATCATGCATGTTCACCATCACGTATGTTCACCATCACGTATGTTCACCATCATGCATGTTCACCATCACGTATGTTCACCATCACGTATGTTCACCATCACGTATGTTCACCATCACGTTCACCATCATGCATGTTCACCATCACGTATGTTCACCATCACGTATGTTCACCATCACGTATGTTCACCATCATGCATGTTCACCATCACGTATGTTCACCATCACGTATGTTCACCATCACGTATGTTCACCATCACGTATGTTCACCATCATGCATGTTCACCATCATGCATGTTCACCATCACGTATGTTCACCATCACGTATGTTCACCATCATGTATGTTCACCATCACGTTCACCATCATGTATGTTCACCATCACGTTCACCATCATGTATGTTCACCATCACGTATGTTCACCATCATGTATGTTCACCATCATGTATGTTCACCATCATGTATGTTCACCATCACGTTCACCATCACGTATGTTCACCATCATGTATGTTCACCATCATGTACGTTCACCATCATGTATGTTCACCATCACGTATGTTCACCATCACGTATGTTCACCATCACGTATGTTCACCATCATGCATATTCACCATCACGTTCACCATCACGTATGTTCACCATCACGTATGTTCACCATCATGTTCACCATCACGTTCACCATCACGTATGTTCACGTATGTTCACCATCACGTATGTTCACCATCACGTACGTTCACCATCATGTACGTTCACCATCACGTATGTTCACCATCATGTATGTTCACCATCATGTATGTTCACCATCATGTTCACCATCATGTACGTTCACCATCACGTATGTTCACCCTCACGTATGTTCACCATCACGTACGTTCACCATCATGTATGTTCACCATCACGTATGTTCACCATAACGTTCACCATCATGTATGTTCACCATCACGTTCACCATCACGTATGTTCACCATCATGTATGTTCACCATCACGTTCACCATCATGTATGTTCACCATCACGTTCACCATCATGTACGTTCACCATCATGTATGTTCACCATCACGTATGTTCACCATCATGCATGTTCACCATCACGTATGTTCACCATCACGTATGTTCACCATCATGCATGTTCACCATCACGTATGTTCACCATCACGTATGTTCACCATCACGTATGTTCACCATCACGTATGTTCACCATCATGTTCACCATCACGTTCACCATCACGTATGTTCACGTATGTTCACGTATGTTCACCATCACGTATGTTCACCATCACGTACGTTCACCATCATGTATGTTCACCCTCACGTATGTTCACCATCACGTACGTTCACCATCATGTACGTTCACCATCACGTATGTTCACCATCATGTTCACCATCACGTATGTTCACCATCACGTATGTTCACCATCATGTTCACCATCATGTACATTCACCATCACGTATGTTCACCATCACGTATGTTCACCATCACGTTCACCATCACATACGTTCACCATCACGTATGTTCACCATCACGTATGTTCACCATCACGTTCACCATCACGTTCACCATCATGTTCACCATCACGTATGTTCACCATCACGTACGTTCACCATCATGTACGTTCACCATCACGTATGTTCACCATCATGTATGTTCACCATCATGTTCACCATCATGTATGTTCACCATCATGCATGTTCACCATCACGTATGTTCACCATCACGTATGTTCACCATCACGTATGTTCACCATCACGTTCACCATCATGCATGTTCACCATCACGTATGTTCACCATCACGTATGTTCACCATCATGCATGTTCACCATCACGTATGTTCACCATCACGTATGTTCACCATCACGTATGTTCACCATCACGTTCACCATCATGCATGTTCACCATCACGTATGTTCACCATCACGTATGTTCACCATCACGTATGTTCACCATCATGCATGTTCACCATCACGTATGTTCACCATCACGTATGTTCACCATCACGTATGTTCACCATCACGTATGTTCACCATCATGCATGTTCACCATCATGCATGTTCACCATCACGTATGTTCACCATCACGTATGTTCACCATCATGTATGTTCACCATCACGTTCACCATCATGTATGTTCACATCACTGTTCACCATCATGTATGTTCACCATCACGTATGTTCACCATCATGTATGTTCACCATCATGTATGTTCACCATCACGTTCACCATCACATATGTTCACCATCATGTATGTTCACCATCACGTATGTTCACCATCATGTATGTTCACCATCATGTATGTTCACCATCACGTTCACCATCACGTATGTTCACCATCATGTATGTTCACCATCATGTACGTTCACCATCATGTATGTTCACCATCATGTATTTATTTACATTATTATTATTTACATTTCGTTCACCATCACGTATGTTCACCATCACGTATGGTCACCATCAAGTTCCATCAAGGTTCAGCCCATCATGTTCACCATCACGTAGTTCACCATCACGTACGTTCACATAGTCACCATCACGTATGTTCACCATCAGCTATGTTCACCATCACACGTTCACCATCACGTTCACCATCATGTTCACCATCACGTATGTTCCACCATCACGTACGTTCACCAATCATGTACGTTTCACGCATCACGTATGTTCACCATCATGTAGGTTCACCATCATGTTCACCCGCCATCATGTATGTTCACCATCATGGCATGTTCACAATCACGTATAGTTCACCATCACGTATGTTCACTTCACCATCACGTATGTTCACCATCACGTTCACACATCATGGCATGTTCACCCATCACGTATGTTCACCATCACGTATGTTCACCCATCAATGCATGTTCACCATCACGTATGTTCACCATCCCGTATGTTCACCATCACGTAGTTAACCATCACGTTTCACCATCATGCATGTTCACCATCACGTATGTTCACCATCACGTATGTTCATCCCATCACGTATGTTCACCATCATGCATGTTCACCATCACGTATGTTCACCATCACGTATGTTCACCATCACGTATGTTCACCATCACGTATGTTCACCATCATGCATGTTCACCATCAGCATGTTCACCATCACGTATGTTCACCATCACGTATGTTCACCATCATGTATGTTCACCATCACGTTCACCATCATGTATGTTCACCATCACGTTCACCATCATGTATGTTCACCATCACGTATGTTCACCATCATGTATGTTCACCATCATGTATGTTCACCATCACGTTCACCATCACGTATGTTCACCATCATGTATGTTCACCATCATGTACGTTCACCATCATGTATGTTCACCATCACGTATGTTCACCATCACGTATGTTCACCATCACGTATGTTCACCATCATGCATATTCACCATCACGTTCACCATCACGTATGTTCACCATCACGTATGTTCACCATCATGTTCACCATCACGTTCACCATCACGTATGTTCACGTATGTTCACCATCACGTATGTTCACCATCACGTACGTTCACCATCATGTACGTTCACCATCACGTATGTTCACCATCATGTATGTTCACCATCATGTATGTTCACCATCATGTTCACCATCATGTACGTTCACCATCACGTATGTTCACCCTCACGTATGTTCACCATCACGTACGTTCACCATCATGTATGTTCACCATCACGTATGTTCACCATAACGTTCACCATCATGTATGTTCACCATCACGTTCACCATCACGTATGTTCACCATCATGTATGTTCACCATCACGTTCACCATCATGTATGTTCACCATCACGTTCACCATCATGTACGTTCACCATCATGTATGTTCACCATCACGTATGTTCACCATCATGCATGTTCACCATCACGTATGTTCACCATCACGTATGTTCACCATCATGCATGTTCACCATCACGTATGTTCACCATCACGTATGTTCACCATCACGTATGTTCACCATCACGTATGTTCACCATCATGTTCACCATCACGTTCACCATCACGTATGTTCACGTATGTTCACCATCACGTATGTTCACCATCACGTACGTTCACCATCATGTATGTTCACCCTCACGTATGTTCACCATCACGTACGTTCACAATCATGTACGTTCACCATCACGTATGTTCACCATCATGTTCACCATCACGTATGTTCACCATCACGTATGTTCACCATCATGTTCACCATCATGTACATTCACCATCACGTATGTTCACCATCACGTATGTTCACCATCACGTTCACCATCACATACGTTCACCATCACGTATGTTCACCATCACGTATGTTCACCATCACGTTCACCATCACGTTCACCATCATGTTCACCATCACGTATGTTCACCATCACGTACGTTCACCATCATGTACGTTCACCATCACGTATGTTCACCATCATGTATGTTCACCATCATGTTCACCATCATGTATGTTCACCATCACGTACGTTCACCACCACGTATGTTCACCATCATGTACGTTCACCATCACGTATGTTCACCATCATGTACGTTCACCATCACGTATGTTCACCATCATGTTCACCATCATGTATGTTCACCATAGTTCACCATCATGTATGTTCACCATCACGTATGTTCACCATCATGTATGTTCACCCTCACGTATGTTCACCATCACGTACGTTCACCATCATGTATGTTCACTATCACGTATGTTCACCATCCTACGTTCACCATCATGTATGTTCACCATCACGTATGTTCACCATCATGTACGTTCACCATCACGTATGTTCACCATCATGTACGTTCACCATCACGTATGTTCACCATCAATGTTCACCATCATGTATGTTCACCATCACGATTTCACCATCATGTATGTCACCATCATGTATGTTCACATCACGTTCACCATCATGTATGTTCACCATCACGATGTTCACCATCACGTATGTTCACCATCATGTATGTTCACCATCACGTATGTTCACCATCACATGTATTGTTTCACCATCATGTATGTTCACCATCACGTATGTTCACCATCATGTATGTTCACCATCATGTATGTTCACCATCACGTTCACCATCACATATGTTCACCATCATGTATGTTCACCATCATGTATGTTCACCATCACGTTCACCATCATGTATGTTCACCATCACGTATGTTCACCATCATGTATGTTCACCATCACGTATGTTCACCATCATGTATGTTCACCATCATGTATGTTCACCATCACGTTCACCATCACGTATGTTCACCATCATGTATGTTCACCATCATGTACGTTCACCATCATGTATGTTCACCATCACGTATGTTCACCATCATGCATGTTCACCATCACGTATGTTCACCATCACGTATGTTCACCATCATGCATGTTCACCATCACGTATGTTCACCATCACGTATGTTCACCATCACGTATGTTCACCATCATGTTCACCATCACGTTCACCATCACGTATGTTCACGTATGTTCACCATCACGTATGTTCACCATCACGTACGTTCACCATCATGTATGTTCACCCTCACGTATGTTCACCATCACGTACGTTCACCATCATGTACGTTCACCATCACGTATGTTCACCATCATGTTCACCATCACGTATGTTCACCATCACGTATGTTCACCATCACGTATGTTCACCATCATGTTCACCATCATGTACATTCACCATCACGTATGTTCACCATCACGTATGTTCACCATCACGTTCACCATCACGTATGTTCACCATCACGTTCACCATCACGTTCACCATCACGTTCACCATCATTTTCACCATCACGTATGTTCACCATCACGTACGTTCACCATCATGTACGTTCACCATCACGTATGTTCACCATCATGTATGTTCACCATCATGTTCACCATCATGTATGTTCACCATCACGTACGTTCACCATCATGTACGTTCACCACCACGTATGTTCACCATCACGTATGTTCACCATCATGTACGTTCACCATCACGTATTTTCACCATCATGTATGTTCACCATCACGTATGTTCACCATCATGTATGTTCACCATCACGTACGTTCACCATCATGTATGTTCACCATCACGTATGTTCACCATCATGTTCACCATCACGTATGTTCACCATCATGTATGTTCACCATCACGTATGTTCACCATCACGTACACCATCATGTACGTTCACCATCACGTATGTTCACCATCATGTTCACCATCATGTCGACACTCGGGGTGAGAACTTTTAGTTTGTTTCAAATATACAGGAACTAAGAAATTAAATAATAAATGAGCAAATAACAAATGTGGAAATATAAAGACTCATAACATTTTAAAAGAATAACTACGTTTTTATTTCTTTGTTCATTTAAATATGTAAAATACATATAAATATATATACAGAAGAAATTAATTAAATTAATATGGGGAAAAAATTCAAATGTGTATAATTATTGTTGTCTATCTTTTCACATTTATTTCTCATATGGAAATCTAAAGAAACATAACAAAATATAAAATAAGCATTTTGACATTTATTTCTGTATACTAAAAAATATATACTTGCATATAAATCACAATTTCTTCTGTGTATTATATTTGTCATTTATTTCATCCCTTTATTTGTACTTATTTAAATGAACACGTTAATGTGAAAATAAATCAAGATACTTAAGATAATTGTTTCATGTTTTGTTTATTAATCTTCATATTTCCACATTTGTATAATAGCTTTCTTTGTATTTCAATTACGTTTGACTTATTTCTCTTCAGTCCCACATTTATTTACATTGTTAAATTTATTTTATATTTCAATTGTTTTACTTTTCTCTACATATTTCCACATTTATTTATTTCTCTATCAATTTCTATTGACATTAATTTATCCTCAAAGTCCAGAGTTGACAATTTAAAAAAAGAATTTTAAAATAACTTGAATTTAAACTATTCAAGAAATCCATCAGCAAATAACTAACGTGAGAAAGTGATGAGAAATAAACGGTTCCTGTTTAAAGTCTAGTAATCTGAATATTTTGGGGGTTTTAACAAAACATTTGAACGTCAGACTTCGTTCTTGGATTTTTACCTTTTAACTGAGCTTATACACAAAACAATGGAGGAAATAATTAATTTATTCTTCATGTTGTTTGGTTGCACGATTCTTTTACCAATAGACATTTGTTTTTATTTGATGTCAGATTAACGCATAACGACAGTAACCGTTAGTCACAGCTGAACTGAAGAACGTTACGTTTCCCCAGAAACTAATCTCAACTCCTGTGTCGAAGTCT
>NC_041368.1:24997870-25005370 GCF_900634415.1 Cottoperca gobio | reverse complement strand
GATGGCCTCCATGCGCAGGCTGGGGATCGCTGAGCACCACAGAAGAAGAAGACGTGTTGAACAGACACACGGTGACAAACACAGTTCTCGTGTCGTCAGCTCCTGATCACGTGACATCACGTGGAACAAAGTGCCGCAGAGTCTCTGCCGGTTTCTACGTCACGCGGTCCGACTGCGCTCACCTTTCTTCATGGTGTCTTTGTCCATCAAAACGTCCCTCTGCTCCACGCTGTCCTCGGGACGGAAGTGGAATCGTCTCCCTCGCTTCTCTTTCCTCTCGATCGCCTCCTGAGACACAAACACACTTTTAACTCATGTGGAGCGTCAGCTGTGAGCGTGTGAAGAAGAGGGTTAGCTGTGAGCGTGTGAAGAAGAGGGTTAGCTGTGAGCGTGTGAAGAAGAGGGTTAGCTGTGAGCGTGTGAAGAAGAGGACACCTGAAGCGACTTTAGAGCGTCTCACATTTTACTAAATTTAAACGTTGTCTCTAATCTGTAGAAACAATCGGAAACATTTGTCTGGAGTTTGGTCATAAATGGATGACAGGAGTAATTTCCCTCCAATACGAGAACCCAACACGGCGTCGTGTGAGACACGGATCAGTTACTTAGCGCCGCACTTTCTCCAGGAAGGTGAAACAAACTGTGGGAGACACGAGCCGACAGGAGAGCGAAGACTATTAACTAACAACTTCATTGTATTCTGGCACAAAAGAGAGAAATCCCAATTAAAATTCAAAAGGTGAGTCCATAGTGAAATGAATGTGTCGCTGCAGCTCCAGTAAGAAGCTCATCGGTGTCGAGCCTCAAGTTACTCATCGTACTGCAGACGTCGAGCTGCGCACACAGCAGGTCGTCTGTTATATATCCACCGGCTACCCCAAAGTATTGGCCTTAATGAAACTATGAAGAAGTCCGCTTTAATATCCAACATTTATTACACCAGGTTTCTACTTTACACGAGTAAAGCTGTCCTGCAGACGCCTCGTCCAGACTCTGAACATGTAAATATTGTTTGTTACAGGAGGTGAACTGTGACACCCTGACACTGCTTTGGGTTCAGAGCTTTAATAAATCAGCTTTCTATTCGCTTCTCTTTTTTAAAACTTCTTCACCAAATGTAAAAAAAAAAAGATTCCCGTTTTGTATGGAAATACATCTACTGAAGAGCTGAGACGTACCTCTGCCCGCTTTAACGTCGGGGTTTATGTCGTACCTTTGAGTTGACATCGATCCCTGTGATGAAGGCTCCAGCCTTGTTCTCGTATCGCCGGCTCGTATCCTGCAAAACAGAATCCAACAGCTCAGACACTTTCCTGTGATGTCTGTCGGGAGTTTACAGATTTGTGTTTCACAAGTTTAGGGAACACCTTCAGTTTTCATCCTAACTTATCGGCCCTTCCACCTCTGACTGTTTTAAACAAAGGTTGACCGTAACAACTATATTACCTGCAGAAGGGCATTTAAAAATGTGTTTAAGCTCGACATAAAGCCTCCACAGCATCTGAAGCTGACTTTGACTTAAACCTAGTCAAACTGGTGATTACACTCTTATCTGGCCAAGTAAAATATTGGCTACACATACCTGTCAAACATAAGGAACGTTAACCAACAGGTAATAGAGACCTTAACTTATACAGCTGTCTGTTAGTGGGAAGGGGATTTTAAATTGGAGATTAAAAATAGGCCGAATTGGTCAGAGACTGTGTGTGTATCAGAATCATTTAACGGCTTCAACAAACCACAAACATGAGTTATTTTGTGGTTACACAGTATTACATTTCCAGTTTACTTAATGGAGTTTGGTTTGGAGTCACGGCTCATGCTGAGGCTACCAGCAACAAGTGACTAAGATAACAAAAAAGGAAAGGGCTCCTAAACAAATATGTGTAAATGTTAGTGTTTTAACCGTCAACAGGTGATATTATTGTGCTGTAGCTAACGTTACGTTCAGTTAGTGGGAAGGTGAGTAACAGAGGAACTATCTCTAAAAGTTACAAAATATATAACACATTTGGAGATTAAACATATACCGAATTGATTAGAAAGCGTGCATGTATCATAAATGTCAATAGTTTTAAATTATTTATTTTCAAATGCGTTCTAAAACATTTAATTTATAGTTTACTTACAGGAGTTTGGTGGCACGGTCACTGCACACAAACACGGTACACGAAGAGGCTAGCGTTAAGCAGCAACAAGTGACTGAAATAACAAACAAGTACACGGCTGCTAAACAAATACTTTACATTTAAAACAAGCTCGTGTTAAAAGCAGTTAACCGTTAGCTCGTAACAGCCACGGTGCTAGTTCCCGGAGAGAGAGCCGGGAGTCGAAGTTATCACAAGCGGACACTTAGCGCGGTCCCGCCGGGCCGCAAGAAACGCCAGTCCCCGGTCTGACAAGGCCTCGTCCGGACACTTACCGGCAGCAGCTCCTTTAGGGAACGGTTAACGGAGATGTCCTCCGCTTCCAGCTCTCCATCCTCCACCTCCATCGGTTCGGCTTCGCGAGCATCTTTTTCGGACTCTGAGTCTGATTCTGAGCGGTCGGAGCCGCTGTCTGATTTCACCGACACCCGTAAGCTACGCACTGCCGCCATGGCTCGAGCTGCGAACAACGGCCCTGAGACTTCTTCTTCGCTGGTGTCGAGGCGGGAGCACACGTTAGGTCGGAGCATCAGCGCCACCTGCTGAATGTTGCGTTCAATGTTTCTGCTCTTTTGTTATGTCTTATGCATATCTACGGAAGCCTTAAACGACCATGTTTCAAACATTTTATTAAAACCGATATCCCAATATTTCAAGTTAATTTAGTTTTTATTCACAATTAATTTATGTCATTATCTCAAGTTAACACAATATTGTTGCCCAGAGAAAACAGGATAACGGCCATGATTCAAACATTGTATTTCCTCCGTTTTCCTGTGATAATAAGTTAATTTATTAATATTAACATTGTCTCGAAATAAAATATTGTATTCCCGAGATAACGAGATACAGGCTTATTACAACTGATTTATCAAACATTGTTTTCTCGTGAGCAATTTTTGTTATCTTGGGAAAACCACATAGATGAGATGATGACATAAATAACTCATGGTCGAGTTCAAACAAATAAATCAACTCAGAAAAACTGAGGAAATAAAATGTTTGAACCATGGCCGTTTAGGTCTTCTGTTTCATTTACATTATATAATTTACTATAATATAATAATAATAATAATAATAATAATAATTGTACGTAATTTATGCGGAAAACCACATATTAATCATGTAAAGGATATATACACAAAGCTATACATATGTATATATTGTACACATTTACCTTCTGTGTGGAGGTTTGAGGAAATAATAAAAATCATAAAACTGATTTTTATGCTGAATTGTTAACAGCTGATTATTATGAACCAACCGACATGTTATTTATAAACTCACACATTTGGAGATTTGGTGGAATTTAAAACTGCAAATTAATGTATAAAGCAAAAAAGCAGAAGCTTCGAGAGTCTGTGTGAAGTAAAGTTTGCAGGAACAAAGATTATCAGTCAAAGTAGTTCATTTGAAAAGGAAATGAAAATGTGCAAAAGACTTCATAGATTTATTTAAATGAGCACGAGTGTTTATATGATTTGTTTATATAAAATACAGATATAGTTTATTTTGTTTCTTTATTTCTTTTTCACAGTATACATTTAATGAGAATTGTAAAAATAATATAATATAATAATATAATTATTTATGATACTTAACATTCTTCTTCCAGAACTCGTCGACGAGAGGAACATGAGAACATGAGAGTGTGTGTTTGTAACTCTGTGTGTAACAGCTACATTACATAACGCCTCATGTACATATTAAACACTTGTGATATAAACTTGTGTTGATGTGAGTCATGAAGTGGGGAAGCTTCATGATATCTGTTAGTTACATGTTTGACCCTGTTCACCTGTAGTGTGTACAACATGTATGACTCTGTTCACCTGTAGTGTGTACAACATGTATGACTCTGTTCACCTGTAGTGTGTACAACATGTATGACTCTGTTCACCTGTAGTGTGTACAACATGTATGACCCTGTTCACCTGTAGTGTGTACAACATGTATGACTCTGTTCACCTGTAGTGTGTACAACATGTATGACCCTGTTCACCTGTAGTGTGTACAACATGTATGACTCTGTTCACCTGTAGTGTGTACAACATGTATGACTCTGTTCACCTGTAGTGTGTACAACATGTATGACTCTGTTCACCTGTAGTGTGTACAACATGTATGACCCTGTTCACCTGTAGTGTGTACAACATGTATGACTCTGTTCACCTGTAGTGTGTACAACATGTATGACTCTGTTCACCTGTAGTGTGTACAACATGTATGACCCTGTTCACCTGTAGTGTGTACAACATGTATGACTCTGTTCACCTGTAGTGTGTACAACATGTATGACCCTGTTCACCTGTAGTGTGTACAACATGTATGACTCTGTTCACCTGTAATGTGTACAACATGTATGACCCTGTTCACCTGTAGTGTGTACAACATGTATGACTCTGTTCACCTGTAGTGTGTACAACATGTATGACCCTGTTCACCTGTAGTGTGTACAACATGTATGACTCTGTTCACCTGTAGTGTGTACAACATGTATGACTCTGTTCACCTGTAGTGTGTACAACATGTATGACTCTGTTCACCTGTAGTGTGTACAACATGTATGACCCTGTTCACCTGTAGTGTGTACAACATGTATGACTCTGTTCACCTGTAGTGTGTACAACATGTATGACTCTGTTCACCTGTAGTGTGTAACTGATCAGTGTGTAGTGATAATAAGTTGGACTCACTCACTTGTAAAAAATATGTGAACTTTATGGAAGTTTTGTGTATTTAGTTTAATTGTTGTGGGAACAAACAGGAAGAAACAAACAGAAACACAAGTGCCCGTCAGGATGCAGGACAGACACTCGGAGACATCTTTGTCCCGTCATCGTCCCCCTTTTCAAAATTAAATATTACTCTCGAGTTTGTGCTTTCAGTGCAATCAAGACAATGTACATATTTAATATATAAATAAAAAATCCACAGAGGTTTGTGTCATTTTAGTGCAAAATATTCATCAGTTTTCTGTCAGTTTTTGCTTCAAACGGTCGTGAAGCTTTTTACACGTTTCATTCATATATATACATTTATATATATATAAATATATAATATATATATATTTATCTTTATATAAATGTATATATATAATATATATAATTTTATAAATGTAATATATATATAGATAAACTTATATAAATAGAAATAATATATATACATTTATATATATATTTAAAGACACCTTTATATAAGATAAATGTATATAATGAAAATAGGAGATAGACATTATAACATTTATAGTATTAGAAATATATAATATTTAGATATATATATTATTCTTCTTTCTCTCTCTCACCATTATAAAAATATATTATATAAGAGATAGAGATCTCATACATTTAATATATAATATATCCTCTCCTATCTAGACCTTTCTCTCTCCCTTTCCTCTCTCTCTCTCCCTCTCTAAAATAATATATTTTCTATATATATATATTTTTTTCTATATATATATATATATAGATACATATGTTTTCAGTTTGTGCTCCGTGTCCAGATTCACATCTTCAGTCTCAGCAGGAAGTACCAAGGAAATAAAATGTTTGTTTTCAGCGGTGGAAGAACTCGTTTCACTCTAATGAAAGAACTAATGAAATGTATTATTATTATTATTATTATTATTATTATTATTATTATTATTATTATTATTATTATTATTAATACCACCATGTAAAAATACTCCATTACAAGTAGAAGCCGTAGATCCGACTAAAGTTTAACCCTCGAGCCTCACTCACAACTTTGGTTTAATTTCTCATCGTCGTATAAGTGAGTGTAATAAAGTGTGTAATAAAGTGTGTAATAAAGTGTGTAGTAAAGTGTGTAGTAAAGTGTGCAATAAAGTAATAAAGTGTGTAACAAAGTGTGTAATAAAGTAATAAAGTAACAAAGTGTGTAATAAAGTAATAAAGTGTGTAACAAAGTGTGTAATAAAGTAATAAAGTAACAAAGTGTGTAATAAAGTAATAAAGTAACAAAGTGTGTAATAAAGTAATAAAGTGTGTAACAAAGTGTGTAATAAAGTAATAAAGTAACAAAGTGTGTAATAAAGTAATAAAGTGTGTAATAAAGTAATAAAGTAACAAAGTGTGTAATAAAGTAATAAAGTGTGTAATAAAGTAATAAAGTGTGTAATAAAGTAATAAAGTAATAAAGTGTGTAATAAAGTAATAAAGTAACAAAGTGTGTAATAAAGTAATAAAGTGTGTAATAAAGTAATAAAGTGTGTAATAAAGTAATAAAGTAATAAAGTGTGTAATAAAGTAATAAAGTAATAAAGTGTGTAATAAAGTAATAAAGTGTGTAATAAAGTAATAAAGTAATAAAGTGTGTAACAAAGTGTGTAATAAAGTAATAAAGTAACAAAGTGTGTAATAAAGTAATAAAGTAACAAAGTGTGCAATAAAGTAATAAAGTAAAAAGTAAAAAAGTGTGTAATAAAGTAACACAGTGTGTAGTAAAGTGTGTATCCAACACACACACATTGAAACACATGTTGTCCTGTTTGGGACGGTGCTGTTTCCATGGTTTCCACACGATGTGAGACGATCAAACTTCCTGAGATCATTAAATGTTCGTGTGAAACTTTTATAAAATAATATTTGTAGTTTTGATCAGAACTCAAGTTTAAAGATTAAACTCTGTGTAAATGAAATTAATATGTTTTTATTTAAGGACTTCAGAGCTTCTAAAGTGAGGCACGAGGGTTAAATCCCAACGTTACTCAAGAGAAATGTGTGTGTGTGTGTGTGTTCCTCCTCTTCCTCCTGTTAGTCTGCAAAAATAAAAATAAAAGATTAAAAACCACAAGAAATCCTCTTCTTCAGTTTAAATGTCACAAAACATCTGAAATAAATAAATAAATGTATGAATTGTATTTATTATTCTTGCTCACCTGCTCACTCACTTCAGTTTCCCTGCAGACGCAGAGCAGAAAGATTATTTAGTGAACATTCAGCTGCAGCAGCACAAATTAAGTTATTAATTATTAAAAACGACAGAAAAATGACTGAATGCTTGTGTCCCTGCACTCCTAAAATAAATATAAAATATAATAAATATATAAAATATAATAAATATAAAATATAATAAATATATAAAATATAATAAATATATAAAATACATAAAATATAAAATATGATAAATATATAAAATATGATAAATATAATAAATATATAAAATATGATAAATATAATACATATAATAAATATAATAAATATATAAAATATAATAAATATATAAAATATGATAAATATAAAATATAATAAATATATAAAATATGATAAATATAATAAATATAATAAATATGATCAATATAATACGTATAATAAATATAAAATATAAT
>NC_041368.1:24987870-24992870 GCF_900634415.1 Cottoperca gobio | reverse complement strand
CATTTGAACACATCATGATTACATTATATTTGACCTTTGCCCCATACAATTTTTTGCTGAATAGAGCCTGAACGCATCATAATGTAACTTAATGCAATCTCCGCTAGCCAAGCAGGACTGAGCTGCCCATCGGCTGATAACAGCTAACAGCTAACAGCTAACAGCTAACAGCTAACAGCTAACGTTAACCAGCTCTTCTTCTGCCGATTTCAACATGGATTTTATGCACACAATGTGGCAACATCAGGAAGAAATCGGTGGACCAGCCTCCAATCAGGAACACCCCCGGCATTGTGTCGGGGTCGAATCGGATCAAAATTTGCCCAAATATCATCCAGCGTGGGGCCAGCGTGACCTCCTAAAGTCAGAGAAACGCTCCACGCGAGGGAAGCATGTCTGTTCTCACCTTGTAGGAGGTGCAGTCACAGCCGGGCTCCTCCACCTGCACCAGGATGAAGGCGTGCAGGAAGTTGGAGGCGATCATGTCGGGGACAAAAGGCGTGGCCTCCTCCTGGAACACTACCGCAACAATGTCGTTTCCTATGTGGCGTTTCCTCTGCAGCTGGAGGAGAAGGTGAGGTCACGCTAACGTTGTGTCACATGTGCCACGTCATGAGATGCCACTTTGTTTTATGTTGTTTTGTTATATATGTTATACTGCCGTGCGTCTCCCTGCCGTGCGTCTCCCTGCCGTGCGTCTACCGGCCGTGCGTCTACCTGCCGTGCGTCTACCTGCCGTGATTCTACCGGCCGTGCGTCTACCGGCCGTGCGTCTACCTGCCGTGCGTCTACCTGCGTCTACCTGCTGTACGTCTACCTGCCGTGCGTCTACCTGCCGTGCGTCTCCCTGCCGTGCGTCTCCCTGCCGTGCGTCTACCTGCCGTGCGTCTCCCTGCCGTGTGTCTCCCTGCGTCTACCTGCCATGCGTCTATCTGCTGTGCGTCTACCTGCCGTGCGTCTACCTGCCGTGCGTCTACCTGCCGTGCGTCTACCTGCCGTGCGTCTACCTGCGTCTACCTGCCGTGCGTCTCCCTGCCGTGCGTCTCCCTGCCGTGCGTCTACCGGCCGTGCGTCTACCGGCCGTGCGTCTCCCTGCCGTGCGTCTACCTGCGTCTACCTGCTGTACGTCTACCTGCCGTGCGTCTACCTGCCGTGCGTCTCCCTGCCGTGCGTCTACCTGCCGTACGTCTACCTGCCGTACGTCTACCTGCGTCTACCTGCCGTGCGTCTCCCTGCCGTGCGTCTCCCTGCCGTGCGTCTACCGGCCGTGCGTCTACCGCCGTGCGTCTCCCTGCCGTGCGTCTACCGGCCGTGCGTCTACCGGCCGTGCGTCTCCCTGCCGTGCGTCTACCTGCGTCTACCTGCTGTACGTCTACCTGCCGTGCGTCTACCTGCCGTGCGTCTCCCTGCCGTGCGTCTACCGGCCGTGCGTCTACCGGCCGTGCGTCTCCCTGCCCTGCGTCTACCTGCGTCTACCTGCCGTACGTATACCTGCCGTACGTCTACCTGCCGTACGTCTACCTGCGTCTACCTGCTGTGCGTCTACCTGCCGTGCGTCTACCTGCCGTGCGTCTACCTGCCGTTCGTCTACCTGCCGTGCGTCTACCTGTGTCTACCTGCCGTGCGTCTCCCTGTGTCTACCTGCCGTGCGTCTACCTGCCGTGCGTCTACCTGCCATGCGTCTACCTGCCGTTCGTCTACCTGCCGTGCGTCTACCTGTGTCTACCTGCCGTGCGTCTACCTGTGTCTACCTGCCGTGCGTCTCCCTGCCGTGCGTCTACCTGCCGTACGTCTACCTGCCGTACGTCTACCTGCCGTACGTCTACCTGCGTCTACCTGCCGTGTGTCTCCCTGCCGTGCGTCTCCCTGCCGTGCGTCTACCGGCCGTGCGTCTACCTGCCGTGCGTCTACCGGCCGTGCGTCTCCCTGCCGTGCGTCTACCTGCGTCTCCCTGCCGTGCGTCTACCTGCGTCTACCTGCTGTACGTCTACCTGCCGTGCGTCTACCTGCCGTGCGTCTCCCTGCCGTGCGTCTACCTGCGTCTACCTGCTGTACGTCTACCTGCCGTGCGTCTACCGGCCGTGCGTCTCCCTGCCGTGCGTCTACCTGCGTCTACCTGCTGTACGTCTACCTGCCGTGCGTCTACCTGCCGTGCGTCTCCCTGCCGTGCGTCTCCCTGCCGTGCATCTACCGGCCGTGCGTCTACCGGCCGTGCGTCTCCCTGCCCTGCGTCTACCTGCGTCTACCTGCCGTACGTATACCTGCCGTACGTCTACCTGCCGTACGTCTACCTGCGTCTACCTGCTGTGCGTCTACCTGCCGTGCGTCTACCTGCCGTGCGTCTACCTGCCGTTCGTCTCCCTGCCGTGCGTCTACCTGCCGTGCGTCTCCCTGCCGTGTGTCTCCCTGCGTCTACCTGCCATGCGTCTATCTGCTGTGCGTCTACCTAACGTGCGTCTACCTGCCGTGCGTCTACCTGCCGTGCGTCTACCTGCCGTGCGTCTACCTGCGTCTACCTGCCATGCGTCTCCCTGCCGTGCGTCTACCTGCCGTGCGTCTACCTGCCGTACGTCTACCTGCGTCTACCTGCCGTACGTATACCTGCCGTGCGTCTACCTGCCGTGCGTCTCCCTGCCGTGCGTCTACCGGCCGTGCGTCTACCGGCCGTGCGTCTCCCTGCCCTGCGTCTACCTGCGTCTACCTGCCGTACGTATACCTGCCGTACGTCTACCTGCCGTACGTCTACCTGCGTCTACCTGCCATGCGTCTATCTGCTGTGCGTCTACCTAACGTGCGTCTACCTGCCGTGCGTCTACCTGCCGTGCGTCTACCTGCCGTGCGTCTACCTGCGTCTACCTGCCATGCGTCTCCCTGCCGTGCGTCTACCTGCCGTGCGTCTACCTGCCGTACGTCTACCTGCCGTACGTCTACCTGCGTCTACCTGCCGTGCGTCTCCCTGCCGTGCGTCTCCCTGCCGTGCGTCTACCGGCCGTGCGTCTACCGGCCGTGCGTCTCCCTGCCGTGCGTCTACCTGCGTCTACCTGCTGTACGTCTACCTGCCGTGCGTCTACCTGCCGTGCGTCTCCCTGCCATGCGTCTACCTGCCGTACGTCTACCTGCCGTACGTCTACCTGCGTCTACCTGCCGTGCGTCTACCTGCCGTACGTCTACCTGCCGTACGTCTACCTGCGTCTACCTGCCGTGCGTCTCCCTGCCGTGCGTCTCCCTGCCGTGCGTCTACCGGCCGTGCGTCTACCGGCCGTGCGTCTCCCTGCCGTGCGTCTACCTGCGTCTACCTGCTGTACGTCTACCTGCCGTGCGTCTACCTGCGTCTACCTGCCGTGCGTCTCCCTGCCGTGCGTCTCCCTGCCGTGCGTCTACCGGCCGTGCGTCTACCGGCCGTGCGTCTCCCTGCCGTGCGTCTACCTGCGTCTACCTGCTGTACGTCTACCTGCCGTGCGTCTACCTGCCGTGCGTCTCCCTGCCGTGCGTCTACCGGCCGTGCGTCTACCGGCCGTGCGTCTCCCTGCCCTGCGTCTACCTGCGTCTACCTGCCGTACGTATACCTGCCGTACGTCTACCTGCCGTACGTCTACCTGCGTCTACCTGCTGTGCGTCTACCTGCCGTGCGTCTACCTGCCGTGCGTCTACCTGCCGTTCGTCTACCTGCCGTGCGTCTACCTGTGTCTACCTGCCGTGCGTCTCCCTGTGTCTACCTGCCGTGCGTCTACCTGCCGTGCGTCTACCTGCCATGCGTCTACCTGCCGTTCGTCTACCTGCCGTGCGTCTACCTGTGTCTACCTGCCGTGCGTCTACCTGTGTCTACCTGCCGTGCGTCTCCCTGCCGTGCGTCTACCTGCCGTACGTCTACCTGCCGTACGTCTACCTGCCGTACGTCTACCTGCGTCTACCTGCCGTGTGTCTCCCTGCCGTGCGTCTCCCTGCCGTGCGTCTACCGGCCGTGCGTCTACCTGCCGTGCGTCTACCGGCCGTGCGTCTCCCTGCCGTGCGTCTACCTGCGTCTACCTGCTGTACGTCTACCTGCCGTGCGTCTACCTGCCGTGCGTCTCCCTGCCGTGCGTCTACCTGCGTCTACCTGCTGTACGTCTACCTGCCGTGCGTCTACCGGCCGTGCGTCTCCCTGCCGTGCGTCTACCTGCGTCTACCTGCTGTACGTCTACCTGCCGTGCGTCTACCTGCCGTGCGTCTCCCTGCCGTGCGTCTCCCTGCCGTGCATCTACCGGCCGTGCGTCTACCGGCCGTGCGTCTCCCTGCCCTGCGTCTACCTGCGTCTACCTGCCGTACGTATACCTGCCGTACGTCTACCTGCCGTACGTCTACCTGCGTCTACCTGCTGTGCGTCTACCTGCCGTGCGTCTACCTGCCGTGCGTCTACCTGCCGTTCGTCTACCTGCCGTGCGTCTACCTGTGTCTACCTGCCGTGCGTCTCCCTGTGTCTACCTGCCGTGCGTCTACCTGCCGTGCGTCTACCTGCCGTGCGTCTACCTGCCGTGCGTCTACCTGCCGTTCGTCTACCTGCCGTGCGTCTACCTGTGTCTACCTGCCGTGCGTCTACCTGTGTCTACCTGCCGTGCGTCTCCCTGCCGTGCGTCTACCTGCCGTACGTCTACCTGCCGTACGTCTACCTGCGTCTACCTGCCGTGTGTCTCCCTGCCGTGCGTCTCCCTGCCGTGCGTCTACCGGCCGTGCGTCTACCTGCCGTGCGTCTACCTGCCGTGTGTCTACCTGTGTCTACCTGCCGTGCGTCTGCCTGCCGTGCGTCTGCCTGCCGTGCGTCTGCCTGCCGTGCGTCTACCTGCCGTGCGTCTGCCTGCCGTGCGTCTCCCTGCGTCTACCTGCCATGCGTCTATCTGCTGTGCGTCTGCCTGCCGTGCGTCTGCCTGCCGTGCGTCTGCCTGCCGTGCGTCTGCCTGCCGTGCGTCTGCCTGCCGTGCGTCTGCCTGCCGTGCGTCTACCTGCCGTGCGTCTGCCTGCCGTGC
>NC_041368.1:24975370-24982870 GCF_900634415.1 Cottoperca gobio | reverse complement strand
TATCAGATTATAAATATATAAATATATAAATATAAAGTTTATATCAGATGATAAATATAAAGTTTATATCAGATTATAAATATATAAATATATAAATATAAAGTTTATATCAGATGATAAATATATAAATATAAAGTTTATATCAGATGATAAATATAAAGTTTATATCAGATGATAAATATATAAATATAAAGTTTATATCAGATGATAAATATATAAATATAAAGTTTATATCAGATGATAAATATATAAATATATAGTTTATATCAGATGATAAATATAAAGTTTATATCAGATGATAAATATATAAATATATAGTTTATATCAGATGATAAATATAAAGTTTATATCAGATGATAAATATATAAATATAAAGTTTATATCAGATGATAAAGATATAAATATAAAGTTTATATCAGATGATAAATATATAAATATAAAGTTTATATCAGATGATAAATATATAAATATAAAGTTATATCAGATGATAAATATATAAATATAAAGTTTATATCAGATGATAAATATATAAATATAAAGTTTATATCAGATGATAAATATATAAATATAAAGTTTATATCAGATTATAAATATATAAATATATAGTTTATATCAGATGATAAATATATAAATATATAAATATAAAGTTTATATCAGATGATAAATATATAAATATAAAGTTTATATCAGATGATAAATATATAAATATAAAGTTTATATCAGATGATAAATATATAAATATAAAGTTTATATCAGATGATAAATATATAAATATAAAGTTTATATCAGATGATAAATATATAAATATATAGTTTTATATCAGATGATGAATATATAAATATATAATATAAGTTTATATCAGATGATAAATATAAAGTTTATATCAGATTATAAATATATCAATATATATAATATAAAGTTTATATCAGATGATAAATATAAAGTTTATATCAGATTATAATATATAAATATATAAATATAAAGTTTATATCAGATGATAAATATATAAATATAAAGTTTATATCAGATGATAAATATAAAGTTTATATCAGATGATAAATATATAAATATAAAGTTTATATCAGATGATAAATATATAAATATAAAGTTTATATCAGATGATAAATATATAAATATATAGTTTATATCAGATGAATAAATATAAAGTTTATATCAGATGATAAATAATATATAATAATAAATATAAGTTTATATCAGATGATAAATATATAATATATAGTTTATATCAGATGATAAATATATAATATAAAGTTATATCAGATGATAAATATATAAATATAAAGTTTATATCAGATGATAAATATATAATATAAAGTTTTATATCAGATGATAAATATATAAATATAAAGTTTATATCAGATGATAAAATATAAATATAAAGTTTATATCAGATGATAAACTATATAATATAAAGTTTATATCAGATGATAAATATATAAATATAAAGTTTATATCAGATTATAAATATATAAATATAAGTTTATATCAGATGATAAATATATAAATATAAATATAAAGTTTATATCAGATGATAAATATATAAATATAAAGTTATATCAGATGATAAATATATAAATATAAAGTTTATATCAGATGATAAATATATAAATATAAAGTTTATATCAGAGGATAAATATATAAATATAAAGTTTATATCAGATGATAAATATATAAATATATAGTTTATATCAGATGATAAATATATAAATATAAAGTTTATATCAGATGATAAATATATAAATATAAAGTTTATATCAGATGATAAATATATAAATATAAAGTTTATATCAGATGATAAATATATAAATATAAAGTTTATATCAGATGATAAATATATAAATATAAAGTTTATATCAGATGATAAATATATAAATATAAAGTTTATATCAGATGATAAATATATAAATATAAAGTTTATATCAGATGATAAATATATAGTTTTTTACCGCACGATGACGAGCAGCGTCTCCGGCTCGTCTTCGTGCTTCACTGACAGCAGCAGGTTTCCGACGCTGCTGGCTGAGCAGGAGAAGTTTAAATGTTCCTGAGAGACAGAAATAAAACTTATTACATGTACTCAGTACATTAACTGCAGTACTGTATTCGAGTAATGTTATGTTCTTGTACTTTACTTCATCTATATTTATTCAGCTCTATGTCCAGGGGGTACCTGTTTCAACTTTAACTCTTTCACGCTCTGTGTTTCCACCTCAGGAAAGTAAATTATAACATTTTGTCGTCTTAAAGTCTTCAGCTGCATCCTGAGGCACGACTTTAAAAACCAAGATGGCGACAGAAATGTAAAAGTGCTGAAACATTTCATCAATCAGTTGAGTGACTGACACACGGCCCGTCCAAAGCAAGTCACCGCCTGGAGCCAACTCAGCAGGTCAGTCAGAGCTGCCATTGGACGATTACTGCATTCATATATTTCTGCTGGCAACACGCTCACTAACCCGAGCTGATGCCGTGAGGAGCTTCTCATCTCTTAAACAACCATGTGTGGAGACACACACACACACACACACACACACAAACACACACACACACACACACACACACACGCACACACACACACACACATCCTGTGGTCGTGGAAAGATGTGAATCAGTTTCAGGGTCAGATTATTGATCTGCATCAAGCAAAGAAAACAACTCAGCAGATGAAACTAGAATCAGGTTAAGAAGTGTCTGACGCTTTATTCAACCTGAAGGATCGTGAACCATCGTCTTCAGGAAGAAATGTGGTCGTAAAGAACTCTTGAATGATCGGAGATCACTTAAACGCTTGGTGAAATCATATCGTAAGAAATCAACAGCAGAACTCACGGCTGTGTTTAATAGTGAAAGTAAGAATATTTCCACAACGTGAAGAGAACTGAAGGACTCAACAGCTGTGGAGCCGTAAGAAGATCAGTGAGGCTGAAGAAAGGCTTCAATGAGTCTGGAGCAAGAAGAAGGTCGTGTGGTCTGATGATCCAGATTCACCTGTTCCAGAGTGACGGAGCATCAGGGTGAGAAGAGAGGAAGTGATGCACCATCAGGCCTCCATCAGGCCTCCATCATGCCTCCATCAGGCCTCCATCATGCCTCCATCAGGCCTCCATCATGCCTCCATCATGCCTCCATCATGCCTCCATCATGCCTCCATCAGGCCTCCATCAGGCCTCCATCATGCCTCCATCATGCCTCCATCAGGCCTCCATCATGCCTCCATCAGGCCCCAATCATGCCTCCATCAGGCCTCCATCATGCCTCCATCATGCCTCCATCAGGCCTCCATCATGCCTCCATCAGGCCTCCACCATGCCTCCATCATGCCTCCATCAGGCCTCCATCAGGCCTCCATCAGGCTTCGTGCCTCTCTCATCATCAATACAAGATCTTGGTGGAAATTTAATGCAACTCAGGACGGAAATAAATTTTGTGACATCGCAGAAGCTCATTGAAACGATGCCACAGGGAATGTGCTAAAGCTACTCAAAGCTAAAGAAGTCCAACAAAATGTTAGAGTGTGACTTTGTTTTTGGACGGGCGGTGTGGACTTTGCTGATTAAAGAACTTTTCCTTTGAGTATTGTTAATATTGGAATGTGTTAGTGATAAAGTCGAGGTTTGGACTCAACAATCAAAGTGTTAAATGATCTACAGATATATAACAGCCTGTAACAAACTTCACCTGGCCCATGAAGTGCTTCCTGTACGCTCGTGCAGCCTCACTGACCTCCTCCAGCCGGTACCCATAATCCCCTGGGGCTGAGCCCCCCCCCCCCCTCTCTGAGAGGAGGTGGATCAGCGTCGGGGTCCTCGATCCAGTAACCTCCGAACTCAGGCAAGATAACCTGCGGGTACGGCCCCCCCCTCTCCAACACCTGCAACACACACCAGGAATATTACCCAGCATGCACTGTGATGCATCTCCTCCACTGAACTTCCATTTTAAGTTACTAAAAAGAAACAAAAGCTTAACTTCTGATTGATGTATATATATATATATATATATATACACATTAATCAGAAGGTTCATGTTCTCACCTCCTCGATCCTCGGGTAAGGAATGTAGTCGTCCTGAAAGAGGAACACAGAGTGGTTACACACACACACACACACACACACACACACACACACACACATACTCACACACACACACACACACACAAAGGTGAATGAACTGCATGAGTGATGGTGAGTGACAGATTTAACAATCACAGTTAATCATCATGATGTGTCGTAAACAAGACGTGAACACACACACACACAAATCCGTCGTTAGTTCCTCACTGCTGAATGTCTACAGCTTCTACGAGTCATCACGCTAACATTAGCCGCCGTTAGCTTAGCGGTGTATGCTGCAGTTCCTCTACAGCTGAACGTTAGCTTCTTACTCCTGCATATTGTGTTTAGACTTAATAAATCATAACATTGTTAATCTGTGGAGATACTCCTGCTGAACAACACGTGTAAATATGATAATGATGATATTATTATAATAAACAGCCAATGGAAACATCTCGTTGGCTGTTTGTGGAGGAACCAGAGATGCTGCCTTCAGGGTCGGACTACAGAAACGTAAACTAAAGCCATGAGGTGGGAATGTAGTCTGATTATTGCTTCTACTGCTCAGAAACGAGCGCCGGGCGGAGTACCCAGCATGCAGCGGGGCCGGATCTCTGCTCTCCATAGAAAGAAACAGGAACAGCCAACAGATCTCCACCTTCAGCCTGCTGCCCCCTGGAAGAAGGGGGTGCTGTTTTAAAGGGTCCAAGATTTAACTTAAGCATCATGTTGCTCTCAACAGAATAAACAAGTTGTTCAGAACGGAGACACCTGCAGTGAGACATGAAGCTCTACAGCGAGACAGGACGATATGAAGCTCTGCAGTAAGACAGGACGATATGAAGCTCTGCAGTGAGACATGAAGCTCTACAGCGAGACAGGACGATATGAAGCTCTGCAGTAAGACATGAAGCTCTACAGCGAGACAGGACGATATGAAGCTCTGCAGTAAGACATGAAGCTCTACAGCGAGACAGGACGATATGAAGCTCTTCAGTGAGACATGAAGCTCTACAGCGAGACAGGACGATATAAAGCTCTTCAGTGAGACAGGACGATATGAAGCTCTACAGCGAGACAGGACGATATGAAGCTCTGCAGTAAGACATGAAGCTCTACAGCGAGACAGGACGATATGAAGCTCTGCAGTAAGACATGAAGCTCTACAGCGAGACAGGACGATATGAAGCTCTGCAGTAAGACATGAAGCTCTACAGCGAGACAGGACGATATGAAGCTCTTCAGTGAGACAGGACGATATGAAGCTCTGTGGTAAGACATGAAGCTCTACAGCGAGACAGGACGATATGAAGCTCTGCAGTAAGACATGAAGCTCTACAGCGAGACAGGACGATATGAAGCTCTGCAGTAAGACATGAAGCTCTACAGCGAGACAGGACGATATGAAGCTCTGCAGTAAGACATGAAGCTCTACAGCGAGACAGGACGATATGAAGCTCTTCAGTGAGACAGGACGATATGAAGCTCTGTGGTAAGACATGAAGCTCTACAGCGAGACAGGACGATATGAAGCTCTGCAGTAAGACATGAAGCTCTACAGCGAGACAGGACGATATGAAGCTCTGCAGTAAGACATGAAGCTCTACAGCGAGACAGGACGATATGAAGCTCTGCAGTAAGACATGAAGCTCTACAGCGAGACAGGACGATATGAAGCTCTTCAGTGAGACAGGACGATATGAAGCTCTGTGGTAAGACATGAAGCTCTACAGCGAGACAGGACGATATGAAGCTCTTCAGTGAGACAGGACGATATGAAGCTCTGCAGTGAGACAGGACGATATGAAGCTCTGCAGTGAGACAGGACGATATGAAGCTCTGCAGTGAGACAGGATGATATGAGGACAGACAGATGGACAGACGTGCCTTCTGTCTCTGAGGGATCGTCTTCATCTCTGCAGCTTCTGGCACCTGCTGCAGCTGAGGGGAGAGACGAAGAACCCAATCAGGAGGAAGTAGTGCCTTTTGTCGGGGACTATTTTCAGAAGTTGGTGCTGTAGTGAGTATTTGTGGCCTCAGGACGGTGTGTGTGTGATTGTGTGTGTTCATGGTGATGGAGACACAACCTCCGCTGGGTGTTCTGTATTTATATCTTTACTTTGTTATCAGAATTTCTTCTTGAAGATGAAATACTGAGTGATGTGGTGATACGGCTCTGTGGTGATACGGCTCTGTAGTGATAAGGCTCTGTAGCTCTGTAGTGATACGGCTCTGTAGCTCTGTGGTGATACAGCTCTGTGGTGATACGGCTCTGTAGTGATACGGCTCTGTAGCTCTGTAGTGATATGGCTCTGTAGTGATACGGCTCTGTAGCTCTGTAGTGATACGGCTCTGTAGTGATACGGCTCTGTAGTGATACATCTCTGTAGCTCTGTAGTGATACGGCTCTGTAGTGATACAGCTCTATAGCTCTGTGGTGATACAGCTCTGTAGTGATACGGTTCTATAGTGATACAGCTCTGTAGTGATACGGTTCTATAGTGATACAGCTCTGTAGCTCTGTAGTGATACGGCTCTGTAGTGATACGGTTCTATAGTGATACAGCTCTGTAGCTCTGTAGTGATACGGCTCTGTGGTGATACGGCTCTGTAGTGATAGAGCTCTGTAGCTCTGTAGTGATACGGCTCTGTGGTGATACGGCTCTGTAGTGATACAGCTCTGTAGCTCTGTGTGATACGGCTCTGTAGTGATACAGCTCTGTAGCTCTGTAGTGATACGGCTCTGTGGTGATACGGCTCTGTGGTGATACGGCTCTGTAGTGATACAGGCTCTAGCTCTGTGGTGATACGGCTCTGTAGTGATACGGCTTTGTAGCTCTGTGGTGATACGGCTCTGTGGTGATACGGCTCTGTAGTGATACAGCTCTGTAGCTCTGTGGGTGATACGGCTCTGGTAGTGATACAGCTCTGTAGCTCTGTGTGATACGGCTCTGTAGTGATACGGCTCTTGTAGCTCTGTGGTGATATGGCTCTGTAGTGATACGGCTTGTAGTGATACAGCTCTGTAGCTCTGTGTGATACGGCTCTGTGGTGATACGGCTCTGTAGTGATACAGCTCTGTAGCTCTGTGGTGATACGGCTCTGTAGTGATACGGCTCTGTAGCTCTGTGGTGATACGGCTCTGTAGTGATACGGCTCTGTAGCTCTGTGGTGATACGGCTCTGTAGTGATACCGGCTCTGTAGCTCTGTGGTGATACGGCTTCTGTAGTGATACGGCTCTGTAGTGATACAGCTCTGTAGCTCTGTGGTGATACGGCTCTGTAGTGATACGGCTCTGTAGCTCTGTAGTGATACGGCTCTGTAGCGCTGTAGTGATACGGCTCTGTGGTGATACGGCTCTGTAGTGATACAGCTCTGTAGCTCTGTAGTGATACGCTCTGTAGTGATACGGATCTGTGGTGA
>NC_041368.1:24965370-24970370 GCF_900634415.1 Cottoperca gobio | reverse complement strand
AAGAGGTAGAGGAGATAGGTGCTGTAGAAGAGATGGGTGGTGGGGAAGAGGTAGGTGGTACAGAGGAGGTTGGTGAGATGAGAGTAGAAGATTTAAAGGAGGTAAGTGATGTAGCAAAAGAGGGGGGGGATGCAGAGGAGGTGAGTGTAGTAGGAGTAGGAGAGGTAAAGGAGGCAAGTGAGGCAGAGGAGGTGAGTGAGGTAAGGACAGAAGAGGAAAAGGAAGCGGGCGATGTAGTTGAGGAAATGGGTGGTGTAGAAGGAGAGAGGACAGGAAAAATACAGGTTCCGTGGAGTGAGCAGGTAGAAGAGGCAGAGATGGAGGAAGAGGTTAAAAAAACAAAACCTGCCACAAAACGGAAAAAGAAAAGTCAGAGTGCATCCAGTGATGCCAAGAATAGTAAAGTCGGGGAGGAAGGACAGACAGGCAGGAAGCAGGGACAGGCAGAAGACAGTGCTAGTGAAGAGGAGTGTGTGTCAGACAGCAGCGACATCCCTGGTTTTACTCTGACCAACAGCCAGAAAACAAAAATGTACTCAGTTGAAATGTTGAAAGTTTTCCTCCAACACACAAAAAACCAACACGGAGTAAAAGTGGAGGATTATTTTCCGGATTTACTCGTTTTTATTAGCTCAAGCAGATTCCATATGAGCCAAAAAGAGTCTGGCCTCATTGAGCAGGAGGTTTATAGATTAAAAAAACTGGTGCTTAAAGTAAAAAAACAAATAAACAGTGATGATGGGGGTCTTAATTAATTAATTTGTTTTTATTTTTTCTTATTTTAACATCTCAGCCATGGATACTTTCAAAGTGGGTGTTTTAAATGTGAACGGAGCCAGAGTTTTTAAAAAAAGGACACAAATTTTTGAAACTGCAAAATTAAAACACATTGATGTCCTTTTTTTACAGGAGACGCACAGCGACGGCTCTAACGAGACTGGAGGAGGGAGTGGGAAGGGGAAGTCATTTTAAGCCACAACACATCTCTTAGTGGTGGAGTGGGCTTCCTCTTCTCCAAATCTTTTACTCCAGTCTCACTGGAGGTCGAGCATTTTATCGAGGGGAAGTTGCTTTTAGTAAAAGCCCGGTTTGACCTTTTTAATGCTGTTTTTATAAATGTGTATGCCCCAACAATCGGTGCAGAGAGGAAGTTGTTTTTACAAAAAATTAATGATGTTTTAAATAGCTGTGTTTTTATTAGAAATGTGTTGCCAAGAAGCGCGTACTGGCACTTTAACTCAGTTTTAACATTTGATAAAAATTTTAGAGAAGCTTTTATTTATTTCTGGAGTGTTTTTAGGCAGAGGAAGAGTGATTTTAACAGTCTTAGGCAGTGGTGGGACCATGGTAAGACTGAAATTAAAATGCTTTGTCAGCAGCACACCCTCAATGTCACACATGACATCACCAGATCTATGAAAGACCTGGAGGGTGATATAGTGGAACTAGAACAAATAAGTGAGTCCACAGGAGATCGAGGATATATTGAAATCCTCAAAGTAAAAAAAATGGCATTAGCCGACCTGCTAGACGTTAAAGTCCAGGGCGCACTGGTCCGGTCCCGGTTCCAAAACGCCACCGAAATGGATGCTCCATCCAGTTTCTTCTTCGGCCTGGAGAAGAAGAACGGACAGAAGAGGGTAATCCACTCACTGCTCTCAGTCACAGGGCAAGAGATAACGGAACCAAGCCAGATCAGAACACGGGCTGTGAGTTTTTATTCCTCCCTATACTCGAGTGAGTACGAGGGGGAGGAAACGTTTTTAGAGGGGTTTTTAGGGGGACTACCTCAGGTAGCAGAGCAAACCAACTCACAGCTGGAGGGGCCGTTGACCACACGGGAGCTACAGGCTGCTCTGCAAAAAATGCAAGGACGGCGGGCTCCCGGCATCGACGGCCTCACTGTTGAGTTTTTTAAAGCATATTGGGACATTTTAGCAACAGATCTTTTAGATGTTTTTAACGAGAGTCTGGCCTCTGGTTCCATGCCGATGTCCTGCCGCAGGGCCGTGATAACGCTCCTGCCCAAGAAAGGAAACCTGCAGGACATCGGAAACTGGCGCCCTGTGTCTTTGCTGTGTGTGGATTACAAGCTTCTGTCCAAAGCTCTGGCCACCAGGCTGGGGGGGGCTATGGAGCAGGTCATCCACCGGGACCAGACCTACTGTGTGCCCGGCAGGTCCATGGTAGACAATGTCTACCTAATTCGAGATGTTTTGGAGGTCTCCAGCTCATTGGGCTTTGATACTGGTCTGATTTCTCTAGACCAGGAAAAGGCTTTTGACCGCGTTGAGCACAACTTCCTCTGGAAAATAATGGAGAAGTTTGGGTTCAGCGCTGGTTTCATAGGCAAGATCAAGGTGTTGTAAAGTGAAGTTGAGAGTGTGCTGAAGTTTAATGGTACTCTGTGTGCTCCTTTTAGAGTGTGTAGAGGGGTCCGGCAGGGCTGTGCTCTGTCGGGGATGCTCTATGCGCTCTCCCTGGAACCTCTCCTCTGCAAAATACGCTCCAACCTACAAGGTCTGGTTTTACCTGGTTTTAATAGCAGATTTGTTTTATCCGCATACGCAGATGATATTATTGTTTTTATTAAAAGCCAGAGAGATGCGGACATTTTAACAGATATAGTAGATTGTTTTAGTGTAACATCGGCAGCGAAGGTAAATTGGAAGAAAAGTGAGGCCCTCGCTGTCGGGGAGTGGCGTGGCGGTCTCCCAGTTCTTCCCCAGAGCCTCACCTGGAGAACTGACGGCCTGAAATATCTCGGAGTGTTTGTAGGAAAAGAAATTATTGTCCAGAAGAACTGGGAGAACGTCACAGAAAAAATTCAGGGAAAGCTTTCCAAGTGGAAGTGGCTGCTCCCTCAGATGTCTTTTAAAGGTAGGGTTTTGGTTTTAAACAACCTTGTAGCATCCCAATTGTGGCACCGTCTGACCTGTGTAGACCCTCCCTCTGGCCTTTTAGCAAAACTGCAGAAAGAAATGGTAGATTTTTTTTGGGATGGTCTACACTGGGTGCCACAGGGGGTGCTGTTTTTATCCAGAGAGGAGGGGGGACAGGGCCTTGTCCACCTGGCCAGCCGAACAGCCACTTTTAGACTTCAGTTTTTACAAAAATATCTTACCGGCCCGGCTGATTTGGTGTGGAGAGATGTGACCAGCTGCATTCTCAGACGTGTAAATAACCTGGGGCTGGATGCTGCTCTGTTTTTAACTGATTCTAATTTTTTAAAGTTAAATGGGCTGCCTCCATTTTATCAGGGTGTTTTTAAGTCTTGGGCCCTTTTTAATCATAAAAGGTGTCCAATGTCGGACTCTCTGCACTGGTTGTTGAAGGAGCCTTTGATTTACAGAGCCAGGCTGGACGTCAGCAGCAGCAGCACACCCAGCCTGATGGTGGCGCTCTGCAGGTCCAGAACCCCGTGCTTGCAGCAACTGGTGGATGCAGTGGGGCCGGCGCTGAGTGATGCCCGAGCCCTGGGCTTGCTGCTGGGTCTGACCTCCGCTCGAGTGGCTGAGAGGATTCTGGAGCTGTGGAGCCAGAGGCTATCGGGGAAGGAGAAGAGAATAATAAAAGACTACAGTGACGGGAAGGCTTCTCCAGACCCAGCAGACCCTTTTCCAGAGATCAACCTGAGCCCAGGGCTGGGAGAACTGACCGGTCCCCTGCTCAAGGTCACCAACCCGGCAGGACTGACGCTGCACAGAGCCGACAAAAAGACTCTATATATGAACTGTGTCAAAAGCATCCACAAGAAAGGCCTGTGCAGCAGACCCTCCACTGTGTGGAGTAACAGACTGGGTTCAGGAAGTGGACCAAGCCCACAGTGGGGGTCTTTTTACAAACCTCCCCTCAAAAAGCGGACAGCCGACCTCCAGTGGAGGATTTTACATGGTGCCGTCACTTGTAACGCTTTTATCTCCGTCATTAATCCTGCTGTTTTTAACAAATGCCCTTTCTGCAACTCACGTGAGACTGTATTCCATGTTTTTACTGAGTGTAAGAGACTCACAGAGTTTTTCTCTCTTTTAACATTGGTTTTTAGTCTTTTTAACGTAGTTTTTACCGAGAGTGTTTTTATCATGGGAGCTGCCTACAAAAAAGACAACAAAGAAAAGTGGCAGCTCCTAAATCAGCAGGAAAAACAGAGTTGAGAACAGAGAGGGGCAGGAGGCCAAGACAGTGTGGCTCTGTAATATCTATATATATTTAGGTTTCACAAACATACCGGGGATCTCGACACTTTTAAAGAACGTTGGTGTTTTAAAAATATTATCTGCACTGTGAACAATGAATGTTTACACTTTGCACAGGTTTTTATTGGATAATTTTTATATATTTATAGAATTGTTATTTATA
Source organism: Cottoperca gobio (assembly GCF_900634415.1). Taxonomy (NCBI): domain Eukaryota; kingdom Metazoa; phylum Chordata; class Actinopteri; order Perciformes; family Bovichtidae; genus Cottoperca; species Cottoperca gobio. The sequence goes on along the minus strand of NC_041368.1, from coordinate 24,966,011 downwards.
AATATATATTTTTTGATATGATAATATGATTTTTCGTTACACTTTATGAGTAAACTGTTTGTTTTAAGAATATGTAAATAAAGTGTTTTTGAAAAATCAAAATCTCTCTCTGTCTCTCTCTGTCTCTCTCTGTTTCTCTCTCTCTCTGTCCCTCTCTGTCTCTCTCTCCGTCTCGCTCTCTGTCCCTCTCTGTCTCTCTGTCTGTCTGTCTCTCTGTCTTTCAGTCTGTCGCTCTGTCTGTCTCTCTCTGTCTCCCTCTCTGTCTGTCTCTCTGTCTGTCTGTCTCTCTCTCTCTCTCTCTCTCTCTCTGTCTCTCTCTGTCCCTCTCTGTCTCTCTGTCTGTCTGTCTCTCTCCGTCTCCCTCTCTGTCTCTCTCTCTGTCTCTCTCTCCCTCCCTGTCTGTCTCTCTGTCTCCCTCTCTGTGTCTCTCTCTGTGTCTCTCTCTCCGTCTGTCTCTCTCTCCGTCTGTCTCCCTCTCTGTCTGTCTCTCTGTCTGTCTCCCTCTGTGTCTGTCTCCCTCTCTCTTTCTGCCTCACTCTCTGTCTCCCTCTCTCTCTCTGTTTCTCTCTCTCTCCGTCTCCCTGTCTGTCTCCCTCTCTGTCTCTCTGTCTGTCTCCCTCTGTGTCTGTCTCCCTCTCCCT
>NC_041368.1:24952870-24960370 GCF_900634415.1 Cottoperca gobio | reverse complement strand
CCACATCAAGACATCACAAAGCCTCCACATCATGTGCCACATCCCAGTCTTCTGCTGGATCACCGCTACAGTTTTAGAGGATGTGTTGAAAACCAGAGAGGGAGGAGAGCTGCCCAAGATCCTGACTGAGATGTACATCCACTTCCTGGTGGTTCAGTCCAAAGTGAAGATCGTTAAGTATGATGGAGGAGCTGAGACAGATCCACACTGGAGTCCAGAGAGCAGGAAGATGATCGAGTCTCTGGGAAAACTGGCTTTTGAGCAGCTGCAGAAAGACAACCTGATCTTCTATGAATCCGACCTGACAGAGTGTGGCATTGATATCAGAGCAGCCTCAGTGTACTCAGGAGTGTTCACACAGGTCTTTAGAGAGGAGAGAGGACTGTACCAGGACAAGGTGTTCTGCTTCGTCCATCTGAGCGTTCAGGAGTTTCTGGCTGCTCTTCATGTCCATCTGACCTTTATCACCACTGGTGTTGATCTCCTGACAGAGGAGCAGTCAACCTGCCAGAGGTTGACAGCAGCAGCACAGAAATCTGCAGTACAGCTATTCTACCAGAGTGCTGTCGACAAGGCCTTACAGAGTCCAAACGGACAACTAGACCTGTTCCTGCGCTTCTTCGTAGGCCTTTCCCTGCAGACCAATCGGGATCTCCTAAGAGGCCTGCTCAGTCAGACAGGATGTTGCTTGCTTACCAATCAGGAAACAGCCCGATACATCAAGAAGAAGATCGAAGACACTCCCTGTCCAGAGAAAAGCATGAATCTGAAACTCTGTCTGAATGAACTGAATGATCGTTGATTCCAACTTTCAATCGAAAAGATCCTGAGAATACCGAAACAACGGAATTCGGAAATGGGATGAAAAAAAAAATGCATATCGATCATTTAACATTTTGAATATTTAAGCCTCTTTGTATCGTCATTTAACCCATCCTCGTATTAGGAGCATTGTGCAGCTATTTGTATAAAGCTGTGGGCTGACAAGCTAATGTCTGATACATTAATCAAGTGTAACTAAAGTTATTGATGATGTCTGATACACAAAATAACTCAATGATATCAAAACAGTACTGAATGCTCTAAATAATTCATTTCATGAGATAATTTTCTAATAAATATATATAACTTATGTTAAACTGAGTCCAACTATGTTTTATTGGTGCCTCCCAATCGTTTCCTTCCCAGAGGAATGATTTGCACGTAAATATAAAGTGGATATTCCACGGTACCCACCAATCATGTAACGGCACAATTCGAAAAATGTATTGATACTAAGTCATTTTTCTTTGTCATAGACAATATTGAGCTTTGGACCCTCTTGTGCACCGCGTGGGGATGTAGCTCAGTGGTAGAGCGCATGCTTCGCATGTATGAGGCCCCGGGTTCAATCCCCGGCATCTCCACTTTTACTGTTTCTATTCCAGAGCATAACATGACAGGGAAAACTTCGACCGTACGACTCTCTCGATGCCTGTGTCCTGGCCTTGTATTTGTTTATAATAATTTAGTGTCGCAGTGTTTCTGACATTTGTGATTTCTGTTTATGTTAAATATATCGTATATTAAACATAATATTTTTTTGTCTGAATCTCGCTAAACGTCTTTATAGTGAAATCGTTCTCTGTTTATCAGATACTGAAAAAAATCTCTGGTTCCACTGGGGCTCGAACCCAGGACCTTCTGCGTGTAAAGCAGACGTGATAACCGCTACACTATGGAACCTTCTGCCTTGAGCTCGATGCATCAGATTATTAACTACTCAGCAGTATATAGAGGTAAAGACACATTGTGGTACCTGTAGGGCTCGTTCAGGTATTCAGGTTCAACCAACAGGAAGGGGTGGTGTGGTGGTGGGCGGAGCTTAAATAAAGAGATTACTTGCAGCTGCCACTCAACATATCAACAGAGAGGAGAGGAGTCGTCGCTCTGCAGGTACTGTGTCTCTGTCTGTCTGTCTGTCTCTCTGTTTGTCCTTCTGTCTGTCTATCTGTCTGTCTATCTGTCTGTCCTTCTCTCTGTTTGTCCTTCTGTCTGTCTATCTGTCTGTCTATCTGTCTGTCTGTCCTTCTGTCTGTCTGTCTGTCTGTCTATCTGTCTGTCTGTTCTTCTGTCTGTCTGTCTGTCTGTTTGTCCTTCTGTCTGTCTGTCTCTCTCTTTGTCCTTCTGTCCGTCTGTCTGTCCATTTGTCTGTGTGTGTCCCTCTGTCTGTCTGTCCTTCTGTCTGTGTGTCAAGGTCACAGCAGCCTCCTGGACAGTCTTTGAGGTTTTAAAGTGTCTATATGCAGATAAATCAGCTGTTCTGAGGGTTAGTCATTGATGTGACTGGTTTTAATTCCATATTAAGTATAAAAACCGCCTTAAATCTTATATTGTTCACTGAAAAGAAAAAAACAAAAGAGGTTCCGTTGACGTTGAAGTTATTCTGCTGTTTCCTCTTAATTTCAAAAATATATTTATTTGGGTCAATAATGAGCAAATGAATTCCTGATAACTCTGTAACTTTGTACGACTTATGTAGAACAAAAGTGGCAGTTATATCATTACACATTTGTCCACAGGCAAACAATTCAACAAATAGGAAGAATAAAGTTTCCATTATTAAGTAATTGATTAATTTATATTTAGTTTGGTTTAAATGTAGCTGTTTCCTCATTCACAAGATCTTTGTGGTCAATTAAAAACCTGTAAATGAAAATATTACTGTTCAACTCTTGTTTAATTATTTCAGCATTTATATTTTTATTTCAGCAATTACTTATTAATTATTGTATCCATTTATTTTTTTGATTTTTCTGCAGGCTGACAGTTGAACAGGAAGTGACCTTTCAGATGAAAGAGTGTTTTGTCTGTGGCACGACGCTAACGCTAACTGTGGCTCATTTCCAATTCAAATATCAGAGGTAAACAAATGAGCTGCTGCCAAACTCAGAACACATATTCAGCTTTACAACATGGAATGAAATGCTACTGTAAAAGCTCCTCCACAGCAAAAACCAAGACCAGGGTTGTTAACAAATCTTTGTTAATAATTAACGCTTACAGAAAAACGCTCAGGTACACAAGAATATGTGTTTGGGCCTTAAGGGGACACACTGCAGGTGAACAGGGTCAAACATGTAACTAACAGATATCAGCATGAAGCTTCCCCACTTCATGACTCACATCAACACAAGTTTATATTACTATTATTATTATTATTATTATTATTATATTATTAAGTGTTTAATATGTACATGAGACATTATGTAATGTAGCTGTGGAGAGTTTAGGGTGGTGATGTTTTCTTTACACTCGTCTGACAGAAAACGAGTTATAGAAGATGAATAGCCCAAGCATGATGGCTACTACCCAGACTCATGATCTCATGCTAACAAATCAAATCAAATGTATTTATAGAGCCCAGCATCACATATTACACATTAGTCTCAGTGTTTACAGACTGTACATACGACCCCCTCTGTCTTTAGACCCTCTGTCCTTAGACCCTCTGTCCTCAGACCCTCTGTCCTCAGACCTTCTGTCCTTAGACCCTCTGTCCTCAGACCCTCTGTCCTCAGACCCTCTGTCCTCAGACCTTCTGTCCTCAGACCCTCTGTCCTTAGACCCTCTGTCCTCAGACCCTCTGTCCTCAGACCCTCTGTCCTTAGACCCTCTGTCTTCAGAGCCTCTGTCTTTAGACCCTCTGTCCTTAGACCCTCTGTCCTCAGACCCTCTGTCTTTAGACCCTCTGTCTTTAGACCCTCTGTCCTTATACCCTCTGTCCTCAAACCCTCTGTCCTCAGACCCTCTGTCCTCAGACCCTCTGTCCTCAGACCCTCTGTCATTAGACCCTCTGTCCTTAGACCCTCTGTCCTTAGACCCTCTGTCCTCAGACCCTCTGTCCGCAGACCCTCGCACCACACAAGGAACAACTTCCTAAAAGAAACCAACAATTAAAGGAGAAATGTTGTAAAGCTCAGAGAGACTGAGGAGGATCCTCCCGGGACACGCACACTGTGATAGATGTGTGTGTACAGGATAAACAACAAAGTATAAATGTAACAGCATAAAGCTAACCGTCTTAAGACAGATAGGCTGCATGTTAACGTGGTCGTATCCTCGTCAGCTGTGTCGCGTCCGTTAGATGGCTTCCTGTCAGGAGTTTGAGGTGACGGTGCACACCTCACCTGGTCCCACCTGTGGGACCTTCAGCCGCCTGAAGCTCATCCTGATTGGATCTGAGGGGGAGAGTCTGTCCGTCAGCCTGAGCGAGGGCAACCGTCATCTCCTGCCCGGGTCGGTGAGTTTCATCATGACCAGCGAGTGACTCTTCAAATAATCACATAATTCTCCTTCATTCAAAAAGATCATACATAAATAAAAACTAAACTAAAATGTTGAGTTTGAAGGTTCATTAAGCTACAATGAAATGCTATAGTAATTGGCGTCTGGCAGCTGTGCCATGACCACGGCCTCAGGCCCAAAGACTGTAGAGGGGTGGACGTGGTCACCGCGACACCCATCGGTTTGTGGGTTACGGTTTTGAAGCTTTGAGTTTAGAATATTCAGTTATTATTATCTCGTCATGATTACTACGGCCACTAGAGGGTGCCGTGGTCTTGCTTTCGTTTCATGTGAATAGATGATAACGGTCTTCTGAACCTGCTAGTCGGTTTAGCACATGATAACATCCGAAGTAGGTGTAACAACACAGTTTTGTGAAGCAGAATATTTACAAAGATGATCTCTTCCTCCTGTTCTGGCAGTCGTGTCCGGTTCGAGTCCGGACCAAAGCTCCTCTGGGCCGCTTGGTTCTGGTTCGGCTTTGGCTGGAGGCTCGGAACGGATTCCCCAACCTGGACTGGCACTGCAGCCGGGTGGAGGTCCGCAGGGTGGTCGACAGCAGTGTGACGGGACCTGAGAGAGATCCAGATGTCCAGATGTTCCTGTGTGACCGATGGCTGCGACCAGCAGAGGGCGACGTGGAGCTGCGGAGCGGGAAGTGTAAGTTAGCTTTGTAATTAAACAAGATGCTGCTTGAAATATTTCCATCTCATTTCTCACTTCTTTATGCAAAATTTATTTTAATATTCTGTATACGTCATGACAGCAACTAAGTACGTATTTACTCAAGTACTTAAGTACACATCTTAGGTACTTACTATATCCTATATTATTAATAGTACTTTAATCTCATGCCACTTTCTATTTCACTACAATTTTCTGACAGCTTTAGTTACTTTGCAGTAACAAAACATGTGAAAGTACAGCTGAAACAATTCGTGGATTTATATAAAGACACCCGGCAGCTCACCCGGCAGCTCACCCGGCAGCTCACCCGGCAGCTCACCCGGCAGCTCACCCGGCAGCTCACCCGGCAGCTCACCCGGCAGCCATGTATAAAGGCTGAGTCGCTGCCACAGCAGTCCGTGGTTCTAGTCCGACCCGTGGCCATTTGCTGTACATGTTGTGTCTCGTCAGTTATGTAAACTGTATTCATGTTCATGTTTAGTGTTCATGTCAGTCTGTGGTTGTCATGTGCAGATCCCTTTACTTCCTTCCTTGATTCCATCACGTATGTTCACCATCACGTTCACCATCACGTATGTTCACCATCACGTATGTTCACCATCACGTACACCATCACGTATGTTCACCATCACGTACACCATCACGTATGTTCACCATCACGTTCACCGTCACGTATGTTCACCGTCACGTATGTTCACCATCACGTATGTTCACCGTCACGTATGTTCACCGTCACGTATGTTCATCGTCATGTATGTTCACCATCACGTATGTTCACCATCACGTATGTTCACCATTACGTATGTTCACCATCACGTATGTTCACCATCACGTACACCATCACGTATGTTCACCATCATGTATGTTCACCATCACGTATGTTCACCGTCACGTATGTTCACCATCACGTACACCATCACGTATGTTCACCATCACATTCACCATCACGTATGTTCACCATCACGTATGTTCACCATCACGTACACCATCACGTATGTTCACCATCACGTATGTTCACCGTCACGTATGTTCACTGTCACGTATGTTCACCATCACGTATGTTCACCATCACGTATGTTCACCATCACGTATGTTCACCATCACCATCACGTTCACCGTCACGTATGTTCACCATCACGTATGTTCACCATCACGTATGTTCACCATCACGTATGTTCACCATCACGTTCACCATCACGTTCACCGTCATGTATGTTCACCATCACGTATGTTCACCATCACGTTCACCATCACATTCACCATCACGTATGTTCACCATCACGTATGTTCACCATCACGTATGTTCACCGTCATGTATGTTCACCATCACGTATGTTCACCGTCACGTATGTTCACCATCACGTTCACCGTCATGTATGTTCACCGTCATGTATGTTCACCATCACGTATGTTCACCATCACGTATGTTCACCATCACGTTCACCATCACGTATGTTCACCATCACGTACACCATCACGTATGTACACATCACGTTCACCATCACGTTCACCATCATGTATGTTCATCATCACGTATGTTCACCATCACGTACACCATCACGTATGTTCACCATCACGTACACCATCACGTATGTTCACCATCACGTTCACCATCACGTTCACCATCATGTATGTTCACCATCACGTATGTTCACCGTCACGTATGTTCACCATCACGTACACCATTACGTATGTTCACCATCACGTTCACCGTCATGTATGTTCACCATCACGTATGTTCACCATCATGTATGTTCACCATCACATATGTTCACCATCACGTATGTTCACCATCATGTATGTTCACCATCACGTATGTTCACCATCACGTATGTTCACCATCACGTATGTTCACCGTCATGTATGTTCACCGTCATGTATGTTCACCATCATGTATGTTCACCGTCACGTATGTTCACCATCACGTATGTTCACCGTCACGTATGTTCACCGTCACGTATGTTCACCATCATGTATGTTCACCGTCACGTATGTTCACCATCACGTATGTTCACCATCACGTATGTTCACCGTCATTGTTTCCACCTGTGCCCTCTCACCTCATGTTTAAATAGTCCCCCCCCTTGTCTTGTCCAGTTCGTACTTGTTCAAGTGATCAGGTCAGGTCTTGTCAAGTTTAGCTTTTTCCATGTGCCTCATTGTGAGAGTCTTTGTTTTGTATTTAGATTTTGATATTGAGGCCAGTACCTTCACGGAACAAACTGGCCTCTGTGAAGGAACTCTGTCACAAGATTGGTGAACTCAAAAGCACGACTCCCAGACGGATGTAAAGTAACATAAAATACTTTACTGAAAACAAAGTACTAAACAAAAGATCACTCTCTAAGAGGATATGAGAAGCTAAATACAAAACAAAGACTCTCACAATGAGGCACATGGAAAAAGCTAAACTTGACAAGACCTGACCTAATCACTTGAACAAGTACGAACTGGACAAGACAAGGGGGGGACTATTTAAACATGAGG